>NC_134468.1:3412085-3606354 GCF_964194025.1 Convolutriloba macropyga
CGGTTAATCTAAAACGGAAAAGTTCATCAACAAACATCAGTCGTCCGTCAAACCACACAAAACGCAGTCGCACTCTCTCACCATCATCAACATCAACCTCAGACATTCTTGCAAATCTCAAATTCGCCCAATGAGTGGAAGCAACAACAACAACAACAACAACAACAACAACAACAACAACAACAACAACAACAACAACAATGTGTTCAAAAGCAGTGCCGCCGACATAGCAAATCCGGTAACACACACACTGCACTTGATTTCTTTGAAAAACCAAGTGTTCTAGTCAATTACGAGAGCGCTTTTGACCAGGATGTGTTCCCTCAGGTGGGAGCCAGTGGACCCACTTTAGATTTTGTAGTGAGCGGTGACAACCGAAATTGTATAGACCAAATTACATCCATTTGTCTCTAGTGGCTGCTATCTACGATGAAGAGGGTCGCACTAAAATCAAAGCAAGCGATGGAGTTGGAGTCATCTTTGTTAATAACGCAATGCACAGACTCTTTTCACAAGTTGAACTTTACTTGAACGGTTCCCTGATATCTGACAGCAACAACAAATATCATCATCGGGCCTTAATAGAAACGGAGCTCACAACAAACCAAGACAGCAAATCAACGTGGGCTGCCTGCCAGGGTTACGCGTATAATCCGGATCCTGACGATAAGCGAAAAACAACTGAGTGGTACGCAAACAGACTAAAGCAAACTCTCGCAGCAGACTATCGGATGAATTTTTATGGCACTCTCTACGTTGATTTTTTCACTTGCGAAAGGCTTCTGCCGGAAGTCAATATGCGGATTAAGCTCTGTCGTTCCAGTAGCGAATTCAGTCTCATGGGCCTGGGAGATGACGCCAAAAATAAATTCACCGCAGTTGTCGAGAAGGCGTCAATATTTGTGCGCAAAGTCACGCTAACAGAATCTGTTAAACTTTCGATAGAAAGAGCATTGTTGAAAGCACCGGCCCGGTATCCATACATTGAGAGCCATTGCAAGAGCTTTATTATACGATCTGGACAGAACAGTTTTGTGAAGGAATCTATTTTTGGTACCGAACCTATTCGAAGGCTAACTGTTTGTATGATAGCCAACGCAAAATTCAGAGGTTCTTTGGCCACTGATCCTTTTCATTACATCAAATTTGGTTTAACACGCGTAGAAATCAGTCGGGGTAACGGGCTACCGATTGCCGGCACACCTGTAGACACTCGAAACAATACACGACTATATCACAACACACTAACAGCTCTGGGCTTTAAAAACGGAGGAAACGGGATTGAACTTGATGATTTTGATGACCATTTTATGTTGACATTTGATTCGACATCCTCGCAAGAGGCATCGAAGAGCCTGACACTTTTCCCCGAACTTACAGGGGCACCAATAACTTTGAAACTTTCATTGAATCCAGCACTTCCTGAAGCAGTTGAGCTTTACCTAATTAGAGAAAAATTTAGTCAAGTGTTTGTCAATAGTGCCCGCGACGTCTGCAAGAATCAATTAATTTTCAATGGATAACTACTCAATTACTAATGTTGTTAGCAAATTTAAAGAGCTAAAATTTGTTTTTCGAGGAGTTTGGTCGTCTGATAATTTTCCTATTTTGCCCCGAAACCGACCTTCTTTTCAAGTAATAAACACATCTAGAGCTAATACACTTGGCACACATTGGATTTTACTTATTGCATTACCATCTAGGCTGGCTTTATCTAACAAGTCTTACAGGGGCAGCCGGAAAACCGGAAAAAAACACAGTCCAAGAGAAAGAAAATGCAGATGCTCAATATTATAATTTGGAACAGTTTGAATATACCTTTAAGCTTCTTTGATTATCTACATTCTCGAATACAAAGCTTGTACATTAATACTCATGTGTTCATTTTGCACGAAATGACATCAGAACCCTCAGTACAATCTCTATCTTCTAATTTATGTGGTCTTTACTGTATATATGTAGCAACGCTCTTTTTCAGAAATTTTGGTCAATGCCCAATGAAAAAAAGTGAAACGCATAAAGACATTGAGAGCTTTATTACTGGTTTTCGTGCAAAATGTGTTGATATTCTTAAACAAGTTCGCCAAGTCAATGAGACTAGCTTAGTTCAATTTTTTAACTGCAGGTCCATTAGTAACTACAAATTACGTGTCGAATGATTTGTACGATTCTTCATTTGTTGTAACAAAACAAACCATTAGCAATGTCTTCATTTTACATTGGTTACAGTGTATTTAATGCTTTTTAATTATAGGTACAATTGAATCGTTGAAAGTCTGTTTTTTTCATCAAAAAATGAAGTGTCTGAGGAAAACTGAAGGTAAATTAGAGTTTGATTAAACCCACGAGTAATCAGATTCAGGCGTACTCTTGGATAAACCAGCTACTCATATTGGTTGGGACTGATTCAGTAATTTTCTTCATGATAATCATCATCTTCTTCATCATCCACTTCCATCGCCTCGTCATCAATGTAGGGATTCTTTTGCCTCAATTCTTTTCTCTCCTGATAGATTACACGGCTCCCCAATTCATTAAGATGAACGATATCACTACTTTCCCAAGGTCTTGCAGATGTGAAGAATTCAATAAAGAGCGACCATTCAGGGAAACCTCTGATAGACCGTCCGAAGAATCGTAGCTCTCCCCACCAGCGCTTCCATTTTCTTCATCTGAACTTGATGACGATGATGACGTGTCGTCTCCATCGTTCACAAAGCTTTCATTTTCTTCATCGACTGCTCGGTTCTGCTCAAGCCAAAAGTGTCCGTGAGGCAGGGTGGTGATTCCATCGCTCAGAATGAAACGCTTATCATCAAAGCTATTAAGGGCTACCTTGTTTGTCATAGAGATCTGGATCTGATGGTTCTCTGCGTGTATCCGTGTAATAGGTGCCCGCTGACTTGACTTCTCAAAAAGACAACTGCGGTATTTATCGTGATGGAGACTTTTTTTGACACTACGTTGAACGCCTTTTGCACTCTGCTTCACTCCATCCACATATTTAATGCTGTACATCTTTGATCTCAGCAAAACGCATTCTTCCAAGACTTGCCCATTCAATTCGTCTGTCATAGTGAGTGGAACCTTTTTGTTCGTTGAATCATACAAAACGTGGTCTGATGGATAATCCGAAAGATCAAGCAGGTGCTTAAATTGCGCCATATCTTCGTAGAGATCATTCGTTTCAACCCGATAAAGTACAGAGTCGGTGTCCTTGTAAACAACTAGTATTCGATTACCGTATCTCGGCCTCATTCGATCATAGTCGAAACCATAGCGCGCCAATTTGGATAGATCTAAAATTGCTGCACCAACAGGAGTTGGTTTGTCCCACGTTATGACTGGTTCCGACATAAAAACCGAACATAAGTTCTCACTAATAATTTTGAACGACTTGAAATTTGGTTTTGATGTCAGCTGTTCGGCTTTTCTTTCTGTTCCCACAAAATAAATTTGCCTACGATTGCGTTTGTTCTCCATTGTCTTTCCAAAACAGGCATTGGACATTAGCTTGTAGAAGTTTTTCTCAAATGTGGTTTTAGCTTGCTTCCTCATAACTGTGTTCTTTTCGATGTACGAACGTAGCCACTCAGATTGTTTGAAGCGAAGAGCTCGATGAATTTTCTTAATGATGAGGCCGTGCCGGACATAGAATTTCAAGTTGTTGATGTGACAAACATAGTGATTCTTATCAAACAGAGTTTCAACCAACTTTGGAACCTGCTCAGATCGAGACCTATTCAGATTTAGTTGAGAGCTGTATGATGACAGCCAGTCGGTTTGAATACAAAGTTTTTCAGGTGCTAGAGGGAGATCTTGATGCGGAATATGCATGGATGCTGGATATTCTAAATCCACCTCAACAAAGTAAGCGTAGTCGTCATCTTCTCGGTATTTTAAAAGATCACTCTCGGAAATAGATTCAACCCAAGTACATTCACATAGAGGCAGGGATTTCATCATTATTCCAGCATAGAGAGACGTAACATCAAAGAAAGCTCCAAAAACTGATGTCTCATCTTCATTAAAAGTATTCAAGTACTTGTTGTTTGCTTTGAAAAACCGCAAAGAGCCAACACCGTTCAAACCCCCTCTTATTGCTTTCTCACAAAACAAGAGTTTCTCAATGTCATCAAGCAGCTCAATTTTCACTTTTGTTGTGATGAGCATTGCGTCCCAGCTGAGATTAGGTGCACTGTAGAAATGAGCAGGATCTAGTTGGTACACTTTCATACAAACATCTCTGAACTTTTCAAAAACGTCAGCGAGAACAAAAACATCAATTTTAAGATATGCATCGTGATAGTCTCCAAAATCATTACAATCCAATAACTCATAAATTTGCATCGCTTCGTTATATTGCTGCTCTGAAATATCAATTTTGCCGGTTAGGGTGTTTCTCCACTCCATGCCAAATACAGGAAATGGGGCGTTGAATTTTTCGTGGCTGTCGAGGTAGCTATATGGGAAGTACGCTTTTTTCGCAATTTTTCTAAAATCATTGTCATTGAGATGTTGAAACCCTGAGCGTAGTATTCGAAGATCTTCTTCTTCAAGAGTTTTACTGAGCGCGTCAAGGCTGGAAGCCATAAAGTTCATGCTGTCGAGAAACCGTAGTTCATGTTTAATTGTTTTTTCTTTACCACGTTTGTCAAAATACGTTCGGATCGGAACCTTGATGGAGAAAGAAATAAACGTTTCTTCGGTGCGAGCTATCGCCGAAAGTTCTTCTTTGTCTTCAAGCGTCAAGTGTTTAATTATGTGATGCGAGTCGTAACGAGAAAAGTTGTGGAAAAAAATAGGAACAAAAGAACCAGCAGTAACCATTAGGTTACATTTCGAGTGCGCTACACCTATAATTTTTCCCGTTAAATGACAGTGATGCACCACTTGGACCTCAACATCGTCGTCTGGAGAGAATTCATTTTCACAAATGCAACACGGTTCTGCCCAATTGTCAATCATTAACTGTCTTGCTATATCGGTCATCTCTAGCTTTCGATGCCGTTGTCGCTCTTCCGCTTTCCACCTCAACCAATGCCTCATTGTGTCCAAGAACTGTTTGATGCAATTTTCTCCTCTGTAAAACGTTTCCTTTGCAACTTTACCATCTCGAGCGTCAACCAGAACGGCTCCAAAACTGCACGGATATTGTTGTTCAATTACATGCGTAGCCGCAGCACCACTGTTGAGAGCACCGTGCTGGTAATTAGAAAGTACATCCTCGCAGTCATCTGTTTTAACATTGAACGCTTCGAGGTCGGCGTAAATTACAAATGGACATTTTGGTGTTTTGTGCCAGCTTGTAAACTCAGTGACGGCTCCTTTAGGTGGCATCTCAATCATTAGGGGTTGTTGGTCAAGGCAAAGCTGTCGGTGCTGTTGCATTTTTGTTCGCGCAACACTCTGCAGACATCGCTCACAAAATTTTCTGAGACTGTTTTTAGAACTAGCTGTTCTCTCAGACCGCAGAATTGTCTTCAAAAGCCTGTCTAGATTTTTTATTAAACAAAAATGAGACTTTTTGTCGTCATTCAAAAGCAGAAGATTGATTGGTTTTCCTCCCCCTTTGATCTTTGTGAGATATGCTGGGTAAATAGTGCGAGGTTCTTCAAAAGCGTAAACGTTAATTTTCACTCTATTCTCTTTTTCAAAACGCGGTATTTGGCTGAGGGGCATTGGCATACGCTCTTTGTTGAACCTCAATTTTTTCAAATGACGAGTACATCTTTTCGGCCGTTCTTGATTGTTACGCAATGGAAATAGAGCCACCAGTACGCAATAAATGAAACAGAGACCATCTGCAAAATTTTTGATATTAAGAACAGTCCTTCGGAGAGGCTGAAGCAGCCTTGGTGTTGGAATAAAGCTAGCAGGACGCAGAGGTCGATAATTGCATAGCTTTATGTCAATCAGTTGGAGCCTCCTAATAACCCATCCGCTCCCAGCTGTGCAAAATATTGATTTGCGTCAAAACTTGGTCAACATGCTGATAGTATTGATCAGAGTCCAAATGAGGTGAGACATTTTCCATGTTACTATTAAAAAAAACAAGACGTTTTGTCACCTTTAAGCGGCTTTTCGAACTCAATTTGAAGACAGAGTGAGAATTTCATAGGGTCAGAGGTCATCTTTGACTTCACAAATTCGCAAAACGCACTTTCATTTGTCACCAAAAATTCGAAGAGATCATAATTCTCCTCGTCGTTGATAGCAAATCGAAACGTGCGGAAAAAACCTTTCACCGATCTCTTTTCATTGTGCAAATGACTTATTCCTAATGTCCTTGATTCGGTCGCTGGTTGTTGTCTGACATTATGATTAACAAGTGAATATTCCCCCAACGCGTTTTGTGTGCCGAAAAAGCTCTGACAGCTCGATCATTTCAAGTATCGTGCAAAATTATGCTGCGTCTTTAGATGTCGCACTAAGTTACGAGCTAAGGAAAACACGCTTGTACAATGCCCGCAACAAAAATTTGTTGTTGGTTCGTTGGGATGCTGTTGACGTTTATGAATAGTGAGTTTATAACGACTTGCAAAGGATTCATTACAATTTGTGCGTTTGTGCATCATATTGGAACAGTAGGTGGCCTGAAACAACCAAAATTTTAAGTTGAAGATAAGCATTCGTAACTTTAGACGGATTTTTTTAAAAAAATTATAAAGATGTAAAATACTGCCATCACTAGAATTTAGTCTATTATGGCTCAACGTCCGATGTGGACCTAATTTCTGAGCTAAGAGCAGTCACTGTCACTTCTCACAGGTAAATGACAACAGCCAGAGGACTTCTAAATTCATTGGATGGACTCGTGCCAAGACACTAGGAGACATTCATCTCGAAAATCAAAACGGGTAAAAGAATACATCGCGCTTAGCCTGGCTGCTCCCTAAGCGAAATGGTTTCCAAACCTGATTAACGAAATGGATGTCTTCCTGCCACTACTTTTAAATTGACGTCCAAAATGCTTGTCACAGGGAATTTGGCCCTAACTGAAGTTGAACGTCAATCCTATCTGTAAGCGGCGGTCTTTAGAACTTTCTCTTTTTCAAATTTTACCTCATTCTTTTTTCCGTATTCAACTTTGTTTACATCAAACGTACCGTATCAATTTATTTCAAGGGAGAAATTTTATCACTTTAAAGTCTAGTTTGAAAGTCTTTCCTTGATAGATATCCCTCCAAAATGGCTATGCTTGGACTTTTTTGCTTCCATCTGTTATTTCAGATAAAACCACTGGGTTTTCCAAGCATGAACAAAGCCCTATTTTGTTAGATAATGCCTTTAGTTCAAACAGATGTTAAGAAATTTAATCATTTCAGTAATTTTTCCTGTGTAATAATATCGTTTTCCACAAGTTTCTAGCGTTTATTAATTGAAAATCAAAGTTTTCCAGGCGTGAACGGCATTACAAATTAGTAGATATTGTCACCTGCGGTTTACACAACAAATAGATTAGCATTATAAACTGCGCTTTAACCAGCCACACCAAAATCTAACAAATTTATTTTGTTTTAAGTACTTGCAATTTTATAGTAAAATAAGTTAAATTTCAATTCAAAATTGAACTCATAGAGAATGTTTAAATCGTTTGTAGACATTTGTTGTGGCTTTGTGTGGCACAGCAAAGTATTAGGCTTGATTTCGAGTCATTTGGTGCTCGAAAGACAAAATTTCAAAATGAGTCAAAAAGTGGGCGACAGACCCCCCATTTCTTACTACTAAGGTGCATCACTGATAACATTTCTGGGTGCAAAAAAATGACAACGCAGAGGTTCGAACTCCAATTCACGGCTTAAGAGCCCGAATTGTTAACCTCTCAGCTATCAGGCTCTTGTCATCTCTTATCTTACAATCAATTTTGTTTTAGCAACAGACATAATTTCTAAAAGCCAGCAATTTAGGTCACCCAAACAGCAAGAACGCAAGCGTGAAAAAATCACTCAAAACATAAAGCGAAAGAATATTCTAGAACAAATCTAAAATGAAAAAGAGCGTCAGACGAAATAAAAAATCCAAGAGATACGCTCAGCTTGCAGCTGCAAAAACAAGATAAACTGGTAAAACTCGCAAACTCGCAATTCATTCATTTTTGTGTAATCTAAAATCAACAATAATTGAAGGAGCCAAAAAAATAGCTATTTGCTAGAATTTTGAACTATCCAAATCATCCTTCACCGGGAACGCAAATGCCACTTTTATGAGTTCGACTAATGGAACTTCATTAAAAACGTCATCAAAAACTTCATTAAATTAAGCTCTAACAGAACTGCACTGTAACATAAGGCCCCAGGTTTTAACAGTTTACTCTCTAACTGATGAACACTAAAATCGTTCAGAACCCAAATGAACAAAGATTTGAGTGAAAACGGCCAACAGGTCTATTTTGACTTGGCTGCGATGTATGATAAAATATAAAATGCTAACGAAGGTAAACTGACTACCGTCGGACGAAAGGCAGGCCAGCGACGTGCCCTAATTAAGAAGTCCCTAATTATTAAGGGTGCCCCAATCAAAACATTTTGGTACAATTAAGAAAATTTTACGGGTTCAAAATTGCCGACCTATTTGGAGTTTGTACCCGCGGTCTCCGGACGAGATTGAGATGTTACCCACTCAGTTGTGTCGGCATTGAAACTTTGTGAAAATACCCAATTACTACCCTCGCTTTCAAATTTCTGAATGTGCGAAATTTACATTGCGCAAATTTCAATAAGTCAAGCGTGAAAATCTCACTCGAAAAATCAGACCACTCAAGCGAGGGAAAGAATGTTCTAGAACAAAAGCGCAAAAAACCAGTAAAAAAAATTATACATAAAACACAGACGCTTAGATTACAAGAAACGACTAAAAGAGTCGTCCAATATCCGAGATATCAAGGAAAGCAAATTAATTGCCTAATAAAATTATAGGACGTTTTTTTCTTAAAAATGCCGACGCAATTTACTATTTAATTGGTCAGTGTTGTTGGCGCGGAGAGGGGTTTCTGGTCGGGTGGGGGCAGTTTGTGCGATGAGTGGGGTAGGTAGGTTTGGAGTGCGCGGGGGGTAGGTTCTAGAGCTACGTAGTTTTTTTTTTGGGGGGGGGGGGGGGGAGGGTAGATAGTACGGTCGTGGGAGGTGTAAGTTGGGCCTGTTGGAAGGGTAGATAGGGAGAGACTGTTATACAATCAAAACTTCCCAAACATAACCGACTAACGTCGGGCGAACTGCTCTTAAACGACTGGCGAGCGTATGGCTTTGTCAGTAGATAGCCACGGTATAGTGAGGCTAGCATTCGCTTAACTGAAGGGGAGTGAGGTGAGGGTAATAAATGGTGACATCACGCCACAACAGCAGCTGAAGTGCGGCATCAACAAGAGTTAAGGAAGAGAGAGAGAGAGAGAGAGAGAGAGAGAGAGAGAGAGATAGTGTGCGAGAGATAACACGTGAACGAGAAAAACAAACGAAAGAAACCACAACCACGAGAGAGAGAGAGAGCTAGGAATATTTTGCATGATTAGATTTGCCTCTGCAACTTCTAGTTTTCTAGCCTTGTTAGTAATTAAATCATATAGAAAAAAATGAAAGTGCAAAATTCAAAAGTTTGCACATTTTGCAGTGAAAATGTTCAAAACCCTTTTTGTCTCTGTCAAAAACTCAAGAAAAGGACAAAACAATTCATAAAAAAAACTTTGAAAACAAAATCTTGCTAAGTCGTGATATTACTATCTTCAGAACCCTTTCACTGTCTCAAGAGATTATTCAGTATCCCTATTTTAAGCCTTTGATAGTTTCACTGGCTCAAAGATCCATAAACTTGAACATGATAGATTTTTAAAAATTTGAAAAGTTTAAATTTTATTAAAAAAATGCGAAAACGCGAGTCATTCAAATATTGATAACCATTCCAGTAACTCTAAAAACTACGCAGCAGCTTATTATCAAACCTCGGAGGAGGTCCCTGGGCCCCTGGTGCCGGAAAAAAATAAAATTGAAAAATATTCATAAAATTGAAAACATTATAAAAAATTGCTGAAATTCGTGATATTATAACCTTGAAGAACATTACATTACATCTAAAACCTATGCAGTTAACTAATATCAAACCCCCGAAGAGGTTCATTGGCTCTTGAGGCTGGAGAAACCTAAAAAACGACGAAATTTCAAAAAAAACTTGAAAAAAATTGCAAGCTTTATCAAAAAATTGCTAAAAGTTCTATTCAATGGAACTATTCGATGGCCAATAAAAATTTTTCAATAACTTATTATCAAACTCTTAAGGAGATTTTCTGACCCATGAAGCTGAAAAAAACCTGAATAATGACAATAAATGAAAAATGAAAAATTTTGTCAAAAAATGCTAAAATTCGTGATCTAAAAAGGTTGAAAACCATTCCATTACCACTAGAACGTGTGCAGTAATATATTATCAAACCCTAGAGGAGGTTACTTGACACCTAGGACTGAAAAACTCGTGAAATGACAAAAATTTTCAAAAAGCTTGAAAATTTGTGAAAATTAAGTATAAATTTGCGTGTTTTTGTTTGGATTACCAAAACATATTGCTCTTAAAAAGGTCATAAAAAGAACTTATGGCTAGCAAAAGAACTCAATCAACTTTACCCAGCCTCAATTTCAGAGTGGTCCAACGAAAGAATTTGAAAAATGACGAAAAAAAAACACGAAAGATTGCAACATTTTGAGCCCAAAAAACTCCTAAAAACCTTTTAACCTTAGACTACGGCCTCCCCGGTGGCTTCATGAAACTTAATGCCTGCTGGGCACTACCTGTTTATCCCGTTTTTAAGGACGAAAAGTCAAATGGGTCAGACGAAATATCGGTCAAGCAAAAAATCGCATAAAGACCAACAGGAGTAATATAATTGCTACAAACTTCGTTTGAGAGCAATTAAAAATACCTTTAGACCTAGAATTTTACCAGCAGTTCCTAATTACCATACATAAAAAACTAAGCTACTGTTAAAATCAAATTTTCGAAACCAAGTCAACGTTTTAAAAAAGAAGTAAAAATTCGAAACAAAAAAAGCCGAAGTTCAAGTCATAGCTAAAAAAAATCTTCATAATACCAATACCCCTCTTCGAGTCGTAAAAACACGCATTTTACAGCAAATTCTTCAAACTTCATTCGAGAGCAATCAAAGAGCGTTGCACTATTGCGGTACGATTTTGACAAACCGTGTCGTGTGAATGTAACTAACCATCTGTTTCTGAGAACTCTCCTGAACAGATGCCTTCGTCCGTAGAAGACAGCGTCGTGACATCATCCTTCTTCCGAATGGATAGATCTGATGGCGGGCAGAGAATGTCTGGCAATAACTTGAAACCTGCTAAAACTAGCTGACGCTTGAACATCTCGTAACACACTCTGTGATATGTCTTGAGTGCCCTCTCACGCTTCTGAATTAGATTGACCATACTGCGCACTTTCTCGAAATCTTGACGTAGCGCTACGAACATAGTTGCTCGATTACGCAGACTTTCTGCCGCATCTATTTGCTCTTGTTGTTCTGCAGTTAGACTTAAGTCTACCAGGCCGAAGTTAGTTTGCTCATTGGGTCGGATTTGTTCAGAAGGCAATGTGGAATTATTAGGCAATGATATTCTGTTATGGAACAAAGCTCCAGATATTCGTTTTAGCTTCCAATATTCATAGAGTATGCTAGATATTAGGGGATTTACATTTAGCTTTCGACTGATTTCTTCGGACGTTACGAGAGTGTGGAATTTGCACAATGCTTTATTAATACGATTTTTCATCATGGCATTTTCGTCCTTGGGTTGTTTATTAAAGGAAGGGCTTGTAGTCTGTGAATGTTTTGTGCTTGGCGAGTTCTTTTGAGGAGCTGCCCTCTGAGAGACAGAGTTGAGCCTCTGATGGTTTGTGGGTTGATTGGTGGCGCTGGCATTCTTTTTGCGTCTCTCCGCTGTGTGTTTAAGGCAGTAAGATTTGAATATTAGATCGCCTTAAACATTTACATTAGTTTGATGAACAGCTTTTAGTTTTAAAAACAATTTTATCAACAACTGTAATTAACTTAACTTGCACAGGAGCTGTTTGATTTTCCCCGAGTGGGTTAAATCATCCCCGATTGACATTTCTACACCCTTGTAATGGTAATTATTGATTGTAACGGCTAATCCCAACTCTTGTTAGGCTATGCAAACCCCCTATTGGTCCAAAAAAGCACATTAATTTGATCACACATGGTTACTGCAACGTAAATTTTGGTAATTGGGAAAAAGACTTAGCAGGATGACATTACGTCTCAAACTTCATTATGACGATTGTTCAATCTTCTTTAAAACACAGTTCTTAAAGTTTTTCCAATTATTTGTTTAACGTCAACAAAATGTCCGTGGTGTTTTCGTGTGTTAAAAGACCCTGCGACATACAAATGCTACTGAACTTTAGATGTAAGAAATGGAAGTATACTAATAACCAGTGGTGGGGTGTTGGGTGGTAGTGATGTCGAGGTTGTGGTCAAATCCACAGGTGACGTGATATGATATTGCACAGGTCTTGTAACTGCACTGGATACAGGCACCCACCTTCTCTCTACATAAAGTACACACTAGAGCCCACCTGGAGTCTGGGATGTTCTTCAGCTGCACCACCTACACAACACAATCACTCCCAGTTAAATCATGAATTTCTTCTTGAGAAATTCTGATGGTTGAAATTTGTAGCATGAACGTATAAATATATCCGATGCACTTTGTAAAATATTATTTCTGTTTGCTCATTTGAAAACATTTATGGTTATTTAAATTAAATCTTGGAGCAGAAAAAGGAACGTATGGTTTATCGTACCCACAGCATCATGAAATATCTTGTTGAAAACAACACCTGATACCTGTAACTCGAACAAGTACCTTACTTAGATATTAAGAAATATTAGTATACGATTGAATAGAAACAAGAGTTATAATACCGGACAAAACAAACTACTGTTGCTGTTAACCACAAATCGGTATCTTCATATAGAATTAAAATGTTCTCAATTGCTTTCAAATCGGCGCTTGCAACTCAACTATAAAAAGTTACATAGCCGATAGATTGCAAAATAGCCTTCATGAAATTGGCATAGACACAAGGGATACAAAACTGAGTTGAAAAATATTTTTCCGATACCATTAAAAAAAATTTGAATGATGATTTGAAAAATTAAAAACGAGAAGGAAGGCAGTAGTTGCACAGTCAATAGAAAACTAGGGAAAAGATTGATTTAAAAGCATAACCCACAAGCACCGGACGAATAAGTCAAAAACGACAAGATTTCAAAATAATTACGAATGGCATCGTTTCCGAGCAAACGAAACCAAGTTTTTTTTTGATTTCGCAGATTAATTGATTGTTACTACAGAGCTTAAATACAAAAAATTGGTATATATAACAACACAAGAAGGCTCGTGAAAGTCTGTGCGTAGCACAAAATGTTCATGTTCCAACAAACCTCTCAATGAGTCCGAAATAGTTTAGGTTCTGTCAGAAATGGTTGAGAGTATTCCAAAGCAACTTTTATCATATGGAGAATATTACTTATACCGTTTGAATTAAACCAAATGCAACCTTTTCCGAAGACGAAAACCTTTCAGAAAAAACCATATAAACACAAACACACAACCACACCCAGCCAGCCACCCACACACCCACATCCACATACACACACGTACATCCACCCACCCAATCACCCATCAACTCATCCCTCAATCCCCCCCACACACAAACACACACATCCACACAAACACAAAAACACACACACATCCACACACAAACCCACCCACTCACCACTCGACACTAAGAAAAAATTCTTTTAGGTAATTTGCATTAACTCAAGTTTCCTCGCCAATAATTTAGTTCTTTAGTGTCATTTCATTTTGAAAACGAGGCGTGTACTTCTTGAGGCATTTGTATCAGTAATAGTAATTTTGACATCAAAGTTCATCGAAAATCTTGTCGTTGTTATGCTTCATGAGCTGAATTGGCCAATTTCCAAAATCTCGCACTCGGTTACCAAATTGATTAAGCGAAAACAATTTTGTGTTCAAAAGATGTTAAAAACCAGAATTTGAAGCAAAAAATTGGTAATTTGTCTATCTTATAAAAAATAAAATTTGTTCAGATAAGTTTTATGTTTTGGCCCTATCGGTCTTTGGATTAAAATCTTTAAGAAATAGAAACATTTTTATTAGAAAAAAAATCACTTTTCAATCTTTCAAAAGAAAAATTCTTAGTTGTTAATTCTCGAGTTGCACGACCCATAAACTTTTTCAAATTTTTATTTAACAGAATTGCTCACAGACTTGAAAAGCAGAGTTCGAATAGCAATTCAAAATAAAGGGTAGTCAGAAAGAATTTTATTCTAATTCTCAAAAGAACTGAACTGAACATTTGTATTGAGTTTGTAAACCTGGCGATATGTTAAAAACATAGCTTTATTTTAACGACATTTTGTTTTTCATTAAAAAAAATTATTTTGGTGAGACAGTTTAAATCTTTTAATTTTTTGGCTTAAAACTGTGAAAAATACTCGTGAAAATCAAAACTCCATTTAATCTAACTATATTAACTACAATTTTCTCCATTTGTTTTAGCGTTGTCCCCCTGACATATTTTTTTTGCTTTTCCTTTCGTGCTCCCCTTTTTTCAAAATTCTGGATGGAAGCAAAATTTTTTATAAATCAAAACTAGATTATTAGAGCTCCAGAATGATGCTTTTTCCCCTACGACGATGCGTCAACAAAAACTGAAATTTGACTGAAGAAAAAGTCAGCCTCGCATATCTATTCCATTTTGCAAAGATGTTGGAACAATTAAATTCAGTTAGTAAAATATTATCCGATATAGTCAATTTATAACATCTCGCAAACAAAAATTCGCAAATAAAATGTGTAGCGTTGTGAGAAATGTAAAAGCTTTGCTCAAAATTTCCCTGCGATATAAATTGGTCTCGATAAATGATCCAGGCCTTGGAAATCTATCATGTAAAACGATTCTGGCGCCTGCAGTGTTGAAGTGAATTCAGTGACCTATACGTTCTGCTGCCAGTTAGCCTCTAACAAGCCAGTCAATTGGATGTTTCCAACAGGTGCAACAGGAGAGTCGACAATGCTAACTCAGTCGAGTCGTACGATGTACTTAAAGATACCTACTTGGCATCCCAACAAGCAGTTTGATATAAAACGCCTTTTCGGTACATTACTTCAGTTCTGTTAGTAACCGAACTGATGAGCTTGGTGCTCATCGCATTTCATGTAATGCAAAACTTGAGAGCTGCAGAAAGCACAGAATGTTCCACCATCTCTCAAGGACATCGAAATACCTTCTGTCAGAGAAATGGTTGGGAGCGTTCAAAAGCATCTTTTATCACCTGGAGAAAATTACTTTAACATTTGAATTAAACCAAATGAAGCATTTTTCTTCAGACAACGAAAACCTTTCAGAAAAACATAGCCGGCAGATTGCCGGAATAGCTGCGAAAGAATAGACCTGCGTGCCATATAATAGATAGACACAGATACAGATCTAAATTGAAAAAAAAATTGACGCCGCTCAAAAAACTAGGCTAAAAAACATTCAGCGATAAAATAATAAAGCTTGTTAAAATTTATCCCACAGAAGCCTCTTATTAGGGACCTTTACTGCACATATGAGTTCCGTTGACCTTAAACAAATTCAAATTAAACTTAAGTTTTAAAATGCAAAAGTCATTTTATTGAGTGAGGTAAGTCACGTATGATCAAAATCTAATCACGCAAATAACCTAAAAACTTTCGCTAAAGCGAGTGAGAAATGACGTCACGCGCGCAAATGCCGTTAGTGAGAGGAAGAAGTCATTCAGAAAATTTGACTTTTTCAGCTTTGCTGTGTGAACAAATGTAAAACGAAAAAAGAGCGTCAGACGACGAAACAAAAAAACATAGCAGGACAAGTCCTGACGTACAATTCAAAGAATTTTCATTGACTAAACAGAAAACTAGACCTAGAACGGACTATGACTGGATTGGAAAAACCATTTAGAAAAAAATCCGATCCAAAAAATTGAAAAAAAAAACAGAAAATCAAAGTGAAATTGCCGCATGTGAACAAAAAACCACTACCGATGAAGCGAATTTTTGTTCAAACACCGTATTCTCACTCTACTTTACAATTAGAGCGAAAAAATTTCACGCCGCAAAACAACTCGCTTTTTCGCTCCATTTCCTGTTTCGGCGTGACCAAAATCACTACTCCAATTTGACTTCAAAAATCATGAAAATGTGTGAACAGATCTTAAAAAAAAAAAGACAGCGCCCCAATACAATTCAAATTCTTTGAATTGTAAAAAACCAAGAGCACCGCAATATAGCTACGCTCAAGCTACAGCTTTGCAGCTATAAAAACACACACAAACACGCCAACCCCCCCCCCCCCCACACACACACACACACACACACACACACCAAGCCAGCCACCCACACACAAAAAATTCAGAAAATTCTCATATCAGAAGTCGCGAATTTGATATGGAGCAGGATACTGCTTCCGCGCAATGATTCCTTGTTTCTCGCACAGTTGCTTAAAATTAAAAGCCATGAGAGCACGACCGATACACACGGTAGCTTATACCATGACCAGGAGGCTCAGCAATGTGCGTTTGCACATAAATTTCCGACCCCGCTTATCCGCATTTTTGGCATAAATGTCTACCAAATGAGGAACAGATAGAAAACCCCCAAAAATTCAAGTATTTTTTAGAAAAAGTGTATGAACAACAAGATAGCATCCAACGCAAATAACTCAAATGCCGCATTAGATTGATGAGAGCAGCCATTATTAAGAAATCAAACCATGAAGAACAAAAAACTCAAACAACAATAACAACAACCTTTAATTAGATCCAAAACTTTATGTCCAACTTAAAAAAAAACAAACTTATTAACAAAGTCAAGTTAGAGTCAGATAAAGACGAAACTAAACACAACAATTTTAACTGCACTAGAAAAATATAGAACAATCCATTATAAGGCTCGGTAACATTTTAGACAAAGAACAAAAAACAGCAAAGTTAAAAAAGTAGCTTATTCTTTTTAACAATTAATTTCAAAACAATGAAAACCATTAGACATCAATTGAAGTTATCGATATGTTTTATGATCACAGGCGCCTAATTAACACCTGTCATTGTTTAAATTTTTTATGCGGTTACAGAACGAACAACAAAGACAACAAAAATTAAATCAAAACTTGCGAGAAAACGCTGTCAAAGCCGTAAAGCCATATTCTGTCCCTCAACATATGTGTATTTGAGCCTTAGTTGGACGCTGATGATGTGATATGCGACCTCTCACTGATGAGAATAGGTAACAATTAGAATAAAAAAAGAGAAAAAGGCAAAAATAAGTAAAATTTTTTTTTCGAAAAGATATAATTTCAAAGTCATGAAAACCATTAGCTACAAAATAAAAAAGATAAATAAGTTCATTGAATCGTACAAAGGAAGTGCTTGAGATCTGTAATTAATCAGAATATGTCTTACGTCTACAAAACCAACGTCAAATATGTACAAAAATCAAAAAGGTTTGTTTTTTTTGCGAAAAACTTGAGTCGAAGCCGGTAAACTCATATAGAATTCTTTGAAAACAGTAGATTTACACTCGCACCTTCCCAAATTGTCACATGTGCTCTGCATTTAAAAACACTAGGTAAAAATGGACAGAATATAGAAAAGCGATGTTAAAGTGCTTTTTTATTTATTTTTGAAAACAATTGTTTTCAAAGTTATGAAAGCCATCAGCTATCTACTAAAATCATAATAAAGCCTCTTTCATTCCTCCACAAAAACCAATGATACCTGTAATTATGCAGGAAAATTCACAAGACTGAAGAATCAAAGTTGAACCGACAGTTGAAGACAAATGTAAAAGATTCAATTAAATTCTTCGAGAAAGGGGTGTCGAAGCCGTGAAAACCATAATCCACGCCCTTAAAGACGCTTATGTAAATATTACATCTTTATTGAACGCCAATAATGTAATTACTGAACTGTCAAAAATGGGATAAAGTGACAAAACGAGAAAAAAAACGTGAAAAATGGGCTAATAAATAAAAAATTTGTGAAATCTAGTGGTATCGAAGCCAGGAAACCCTAACTTAACGCTTTAAACTGCAAAAAATAAAATTACAAATGAGTAGACAAACGAGGAAGAAGAAGCATTCTTTTTTTGCTAACACTAAGCAACAACTTGACCAAATGAAGATAAAAATAGTGGCAAAGTTCAATATGCCATTGTTTAATAAAATATCAAAAATTTTCACAATGTTTCGAGAAATGAAACTCAATATATTGATTTGGAACTGCTCAAGAACCCAATTGGAACTATCAAAAGTGATATTTGATTTGAATTGTTCTTTCTTTATTAATGTTAAAAAGATCGAAATTTTAAAAAAGACCGACTGATTACAATTAAGAATTATTTTTGGATTGTAACAGTCCAAGACTGAATCAAAACTAGCCTTGCTTTTGCCGTTCATCCATTAACAACACTAAATTGTTTCGAATGTCATATGTCTCGATAATTTGTTAGATGAAAGATCAATAACTGCTGCGTTTTTGATAATCATAGAGTAAAGTTAGCAAAAAACGTTCAATTTGAATTTCAGACTACTCTCAAGGGATGTGGAAGTATGAATGGCTCCAATTGTATTGTACAATGATTGTGTTAACATTTTTGGTGTTTACTTCCGGTAAAGTTATTCAAAGTGGACTAAGTAAGCTTATTTCGGGCAATATTTGATGAAAACGTCTTAATTTTTTAAATATTTAGCCAAAATTTTAGCCAAAAAAATTATATCAAAATGGTCAATAAATTTTTTGTCTTTAAAAAAAGTCAACAGCACAATTGTTAACAATTTTTGCATATATTAGCAAAATTGATGAAAAATTGGTCAAAAAGTAAGAAAAATGTGAATAAAAACGACAGAATTCACTCTAATTTTCTCGAAAGTTTAAACCTCGATAACTGCCTGTAAGAAATCAAAATAAAAAAATCTCTTTAATTCCGTATTCTATGCTGGACCGGTTTTATAATGATACCAGTCTCAACTCTACGATGAAAATATCGATCGCTCAAAATTGTCTGAACAAAAAAAACCCAATTACTCGTTCAGATCCACCAGACAATAACGATTCGCAGACCATAACCGACCAAGTCCAGCAAATCTCTCTCAAAAGACTGGCGTGATGTGTTAGCTATGATAATCTGTAGCTTAAAACGGCCGAGGAGCGGTAACACAACAGAGTTTGGTGAGGAGCGTGGGGCGGGGCGGATGAGTGCGCGGGGCGTACGATACACTAAGAATTGCCCTTGACACCATATTTCATATCGACTCAGTCGTTTTTCGAACCTCATATTGACGCAAAATTGGTAAAAAATTACGAAAAAGGTGAAAAAGAACAGAATTTTAAGCTCGATGACACCCTGTAAAAAACCAAAATAAAAATCTTTTTAGTTCCGTATTCTACGCTGGACCAGCTTTCTAATGATACCAGTCTGAACTCTGTACCATGAACATATCGCTCGGCCAGAATTGTCTGAACAAAAAAACCCATTTGAGTATATAGTTCCCCCCCAAGACGGGTCGGAACAAACAACAGACGACTAGCAAGCAGATGGGGGGTGAAACTGTTAAGTTAAAACCGAAATCTATATCCGTTGAATTCCTAAAGCGATCAGTTTGCAAGCGACCGTGAAAAATCAAGGAAAGCGATTTTTCTGAACACATCACCCTCTCGTAAAAGTGAAAATCTGATGTAGCAAATTTCCATTTTAATGGATACCCTCAGAAAGCTGGTCATCTACCAGAAACGAGTCAGCAAAATATGGGAAAAATATAAAATTGATCTTTAAGAGTGATATTGAGCAACGGGATGAAACGATTCGTCAGTAAGATTCAGTACCAGAACCCATAGCTACACCATCAAAATGCTTGAATAAATTGCCTCCAGGGATCGAGAGTAATAGTTCTTTACAAACAAAGCGCAGTAGTTTCGTTTCTACTGGGCTCATAAAGATGGCACGAAAGCTGATTTCAAGTTTTTTAATGCCGTTCAAATTGCTTAATTGACAAATATGTAACAGTCTAGGGTCAAATATGTATTAAACGCCACCTCAAAAATTAAAGAGTAAAGCCTTTTGATGAATAATCGGTAGTTTTGATGCAACTCCTAAAGTTGGCCAATAACTTTTGAAAACAGTACAATTACCAACTATCGTGGGGTAATTTTTTCTGAAAACCAACTTCAAATCTTTGTGCAGAACACTAATCAGTTTAATATTACAAGAAAACGAAGGGCGAAAACAGTTCTATCAGATTTTGCACTTAACCTGTATTTGAGTTATTGGTAACTTGAAATTCTATATTGATTTTAAAAAAGATCAAAAACAAATCCAAGCAAAAAATGGAAAGGCTGTCAAATTATCAGATAAATGGAACCATTTCCCGCAAGCTTGTGTACTGAACAATCTGTAAGCTAGGATTTTTGAAGTACTGAAAAATTCGTTCAGATTCACCAAACGCTAACGATTCGCAGACCATAACCGACCAAGTCCAGCAAATCTCTCTCAAAAGACTGGCGTGATGTGTTAGCTATGATAATCTGTAGCTTAAAACGGCCGAGGAGCGGTAACACAACAGAGTTTGGTGAGGAGCGTGGGGCGGGGCGGATGAGTGCGCGGGGCGTACGATACACTAAGAATTGCCCTTGACACCATATTTCACATCGACTCAGTCGTTTTTCGAACCTCATATTGACGCAAAATTGGTAAAAAATTACGAAAAAGGTGAAAAAGAACAGAATTTTAAGCTCGATGACACCCTGTAAAAAACTAAAATAAAAATCTTTTTAGTTCCGTATTCTACGCTGGACCAGCTTTCTAATGATACCAGTCTGAACTCTGTACCATGAACATATCGCTCGGCCAGAATTGTCTGAACAAAAAAAACCCATTTGAGTATATAGTTCCCCCCCAAGACGGGTCGGAACAAATAACAGACGACTAGCAAGCAGATGGGGGGTGAAACTATTAAGTTAAAACCGAAATCTATATCCGTTGAATTCCTAAAGCGATCAGAATTCCTAACAAATTTGCAATTTAATGAATACCCTCAGAGAGCTGGTCATCTACCAGAAACGAGTCGGCAAAATATGGGAAATATAAAACTGATCTTTAATAGTGATATTGAGCAACGAGATAAACGATTCGTTAGTAAGATTCAGTAGAAGAACCCCTAGCTCTATCATCGATATGTTTGAATACATTGCCTCCAGGGCTCGAGAGTAATAATTTTAGCAACAAACCGCAGAAGCTCGTTTCTACTGGGTTCATAAAGATGGCACGAAAGCTGATTTCAAGTTTTTTAATGCCATTCAAATTGCTTGATTGACAAATATGAAACAGTCTAGGGTCAAATATGTATTAAACGCCACCTCACAAATTAAAGAGTAAAGCCTTTTGATAAATAATCGGTAGTTTTGATGCAACTCCTAAAGTTGGCCAATAACTTTTGAAAACAGTACAATTACCAACTATCGTGGGGTAATTTTTTCTGAAAACCAACTTCAAATCTTTGTGCAGAACACTCATCAGTTTAATATTACAAGAAAACGAAGGGCGAAAACAGTTCTATCAGATTTTGCACTTAACCTGTATTTGAGTTATTGGTAACTTGAAATTCTATATTGATTTTAAAAAAGATCAAAAATAAATCCAAGCAAAAAATGGAAAGGCTGTCAAATTATCAGATGAATGGAACCATTTCCCGCAAGCTTGTGTACTGTAAGCTAGGATTTTTGAAGTACTGAAAAATTCGTTCAGATTCACCAAACGATAACGATTCGCAGACCATAATCGATCAAGCTCAGCAAATTGCTCATAAGACTGGCGATGTGTTAGCTATGATAATCGCTAGCAAAAAGGGAAATTATCTTCACTGGTTGATTGGCCGAGGAGCGGCAACAGAACAGTTTGGTGAGGAGGGTAGGGGCGGAGAGGATAGGTACGCGGGGGTACGATACACTAGGAATTGCCCTAGACATCATAATTCATGAAGATTCAGTGGTTTTGCGAATCTCATATTGCCGCAAAATTGGTCACAAATTACGAAAAATGTGAATAGAAACAACAGAAATCACTAACTTTTCTCAAAAGTTTAAAAATCGATAACTCCCTTTAAAAAACGGAAATAAAAAAAAATAATTCCGTATTCTACGCTGGACCAGCTTTCTAATGATACCAGTCTCAACTCTGTACCATGAATATATCACTCGGCCAAAATTGTCTGAACAAAAAAACCTATTTGAGTATATAATCCCCCCACCTCAAGAGGGGTCGGAACAAACAACAGACGACTAGCAACCGGATGGGTGTGAAACTATTAAGTTCAAACAGAAATCTATATCCGTTGAACTCCTAAAGCGATCAGTTTGCAAGCGACCAAGAAAAATCAAGTAACGCAATATTTCTTAACACATCACCCTCTCTCGTAAAAGTCAAGTTCTGATGTAATAAATTTGCATTTTAATGAATACCCTCAGAGAGGTGGTCATCTACCAGAAACGAGTCAGCAAAACATGGGAAAAATACAAAATTGATCTTTAAGAGTGATATTGAGCAACGGGATGAAACGATTCGTCAGTAAGATTCAGTACCAGAACCCATAGCTACACCATCAAAATGCTTGAATAAATTGCCTCCAGGGATCGAGAGTAATAGTTTTTCACAAACAAAGCGCAGTAGTTTTGTTTCTACTGGGCTCATAAAGATGGCACGACAGCTGATTTCAAAGTTTCTTAATGCCATTCAAATTGCTTGATTGACAAATATGTAACAGTCTAGGGTAAAATATGTGAAAAACACCACCTCAAAAATTGAAAGAGTAAAGCCTTTTTATGAATAATCGGTAAATAGATTTGATGCAATACCCAAAGTTGGCTAATAACTTGAAGACAGTACAATTAACAACTACCGTCGGGTAATTTTTTCTGAAAACCAAACTTCTAATCTTTGTGCAGAACACGCACTAGTTAAGTATTAGAAGAAAACGAAGGGCAAAAACGGTTCTATAAGATTTTGCACTTAACCTGTATTTGAGTTATCGGTAATTTGAAACTCTATATTGATTTTAAAAAAGATCAAAAACAAGTCCAAGCAAAAAATGGAAAGGCTGTCAAATTATCAGATAAATGGAACCATTTCCCGCAAGCTTGTGTACTGAACAATCTGTAAGCTAGGATTTTTGAAGTACTGAAAAATTCGTTCAGATTCACCAAACGATAACGATTCGCAGACCATAATCGACCAAGCTCAGCAAATTGCTCATAAGACTGGCGATGTGTTAGCTATGATAATCGCTAGCAAAAAAAGGGAAATTATCTTCACTGGTTGATTGGCCGAGGAGCGGCAACACAACAGAGTTTGGAGAGGAGGGTAGGGGCGGGGAGGATAGGTACGCGGGGGTACGATACACTAGGAATTGCCCTAGACATCATAATTCATGTCGATTCAGTGGTTTTGCGAATCTCATATTGACGCAAAATTGGTCAGAAATTACGAAAAATGTGAATAGAAACAACAGAAATCACTAACTTTTCTCAAAAGTTTAAACCTCGATAACTCCCTGTAAAAAACGAAAATAAATAAATAAATAATTCCGTATTCTACACTGGACCAGCTTTCTAATGATACCAGTCTCAACTCTGTACCATGAATATATCACTCGGCCAAAATTGTCTGAACAAAAAAACCTATTTGAGTATATAATCCCCCCCACCTCAAGAGGGGTCGGAACAAATAACAGACGACTAGCAAGCAGATGGGGGGTGAAACTATTAAGTTAAAACCGAAATCTATATCCGTTGAATTCCTAAAGCGATCAGTTTGCAAGCGACCGTGAAAAATCAAGGAAAGCGATTTTTCTGAACACATCACCCTCTCGTAAAAGTGAAAATCTGATGTAGCAAATTTGCATTTTAATGGATACCCTCAGAAAGCTGGTCATCTACCAGAAACGAGTCAGCAAAATATGGGAAAAATATAAAATTGATCTTTGAGAGTGATATTGAGCAACGGGATGAAACGATTCGTCAGTAAGATTCAGTACCAGAACCCATAGCTACACCATCAAAATGCTTGAATAAATTGCCTCCAGGGATCGAGAGTAATAGTTCTTTACAAACAAAGCGCAGTAGTTTCGTTTCTACTGGGCTCATAAAGATGGCACGACAGCTGATTTCAAAGTTTTTTAATGCCATTCAAATTGCTTGATTGACAAATATGTAACAGTCTAGGGTCAAATATGTAAAAAACGCCACCTCAAAAATTGAAAGAGTAAAGCCTTTTTATGAATAATCGGTAAATAGATTTGATGCAACACCCAAAGTTGGCTAATAACTTGAAGACAGTACAATTAACAACTACCGTCGGGTAATTTTTTCTGAAAACCAAACTTCTAATCTTTGTGCAGAACACTCATCAGTTTAATATTACAAGAAAACGAAGGGCGAAAACAGTTCTATCAGATTTTGCACTTAACCTGTATTTGAGTTAATGGTAACTTGAAATTCTATATTGATTTTAAAAAAGATCAAAAACAAACCCTAGCAAAAAATGGAAAGGCTGTCAAATTATCAGATAAATGGAACCATTTCCCGCAAGCTTGTGTACTGAACAATCTGTAAGCTAGGATTTTTGAAGTACTGAAAAATTCGTTCAGATTCACCAAACGCTAACGATTCGCAGACCATAATCGACCAAGCTCAGCAAATTGCTCTCAAAAGACTGGCGATGATCAGATAATTAGAACCATTTCCCGCAAGCCGTGTACTACTCGTTCAGATCCACCAAACAATAACGATTCGCAGATCATAACCGACCAAGTCCAGCAAATCGCTTTCAATAGACTGGCGTGATGTGTTAGCTATGATAATCTGTAGCTTAAGATGGCCGAGGAGCGGAAACACAACAGAGTTTGGTGAGGAGGGTGGGCGGGGCGGATGAGTGCGCGGGGCGTACGATACAATAAGAATTGCCCTTGACACCATATTTCATATCGACTCAGTCGTTTTTCGAACCTCATATTGACGCAAAATTGGTAAAAAATTACGAAAAAGGTGAAAAAGAACAGAATTTAAAGCTCGATAACACCCTGTAAAAAACGAAAATAAAAATCTTTTTAGTTCCGTATTCTACGCTGGACCAGCTTTCTAATGATACCAGTCTGAACTCTGTACCATGAACATATCGCTCAGCCAGAATTGTCTGAACAAAAAAAACCCATTTGAGTATATAGTTCCCCCCAAGACGGGTCGGAACAAATAACAGACGACTAGCAAGCAGATGGGGGTGAAACTATTAAGTTAAAACCGAAATCTATATCCGTTGAATTCCTAAAGCGATCAGAATTCCTAACAAATTTGCATTTTAATGAATACCCTCAGAGGGCTGGTCATCTACCAGAAACGAGTCGGCAAAATATGGGAAATATAAAATTGATCTTTAATAGTGATATTGAGCAACGAGATAAACGATTCGTTAGTAAGATTCAGTAGAAGAACCCCTAGCTCTATCATCAATATGTTTGAATACATTGCCTCCAGGGCTCGAGAGAAATAATTTTAGAAACAAAGCGCAGAAGCTCGTTTCTACTGGGTTCATAAAGATGGCACGAAAGCTGATTTCAAGTTTTTTAATGCCGTTCAAATTGCTTAATTGACAAATATGTAACAGTCTAGGGTCAAATATGTATTAAACGCCACCTCAAAAATTAAAGAGTAAAGCCTTTTGATAAATAATCGGTAGTTTTGATGCAACTCCTAAAGTTGGCCCATAACATTTGAAAACAGTACAATTGCCAACTATCGTGGGGTAATTTTTTCTGAAAACCAAACTTCAAATCTTTGTGCAGAACACTCACCTGTTTAATATTACAAGAAAACGAAAGGCGAAAACGGTTCTATCAGATTTTGCACTTAACCTGTATTTGAGTTATTGGTAACTTGAAATTCTTTATTGATTTTAAAAAAGATCAAAAATAAATCCAAGCAAAAAATAGAAAGGCTGTCAAATTATCAGACAAATGGAACCATTTCCCGCAAGCTTGTGTACTGTAAGCTAGGATTTTTGAAGTACTGAAAAATTCGTTCAGATTCACCAAACGATAACGATTCGCAGACCATAATCGATCAAGCTCAGCAAATTGCTCATAAGACTGGCGATGTGTTAGCTATGATAATCGCTAGCAAAAAAGGGAAATTATCTTCACTGGTTGATTGGCCGAGGAGCGGCAACACAACAGTTTGGTGAGGAGGGTAGGGGCGGAGAGGATAGGTACGCGGGGGTACGATACACTAGGAATTGCCCTAGACATCATAATTCATGTCGATTCAGTGGTTTTGCGAATCTCATATTGACGCAAAATTGGTCACAAATTACGAAAAATGTGAATAGAAACAACAGAAATCACTAACTTTTCTCAAAAGTTTAAAAATCGATAACTCCCTTTAAAAAACGGAAATAAAAAAAATAATTCCGTATTCTACGCTGGACCAGCTTTCTAATGATACCAGTCTCAACTCTGTACCATGAATATATCACTCGGCCAAAATTGTCTGAACAAAAAAACCTATTTGAGTATATAATCCCCCCCACCTCAAGAGGGGTCGGAACAAACAACAGACGACTAGCAACCAGATGGGTGTGAAACTATTAAGTTCAAACAGAAATCTATATCCGTTGAACTCCTAAAGCGATCAGTTTGCAAGCGACCAAGAAAAATCAAGTAACGCAATATTTCTTAACACATCACCCTCTCTCGTAAAAGTCAAGTTCTGATGTAATAAATTTGCATTTTAATGAATACCCTCAGAGAGGTGGTCATCTACCAGAAACGAGTCAGCAAAACATGGGAAAAATACAAAATTGATCATTAAGAGTGATATTGAGCAACGGGATGAAACGATTCGTCAGTAAGATTCAGTACCAGAACCCATAGCTACACCATCAAAATGCTTGAATAAATTGCCTCCAGGGATCGAGAGTAATAGTTCTTTACAAACAAAGCGCAGTAGTTTCGTTTCTACTGGGCTCATAAAGATGGCACGAAAGCTGATTTCAAGTTTTTTAATGCCGTTCAAATTGCTTAATTGACAAATATGTAACAGTCTAGGGTAAAATATGTGAAAAACACCACCTCAAAAATTGAAAGAGTAAAGCCTTTTTATGAATAATCGGTAAATAGATTTGATGCAATACCCAAAGTTGGCTAATAACTTGAAGACAGTACAATTAACAACTACCGTCGGGTAATTTTTTCTGAAAACCAAACTTCTAATCTTTGTGCAGAACACGCACTAGTTAAGTATTAGAAGAAAACGAAGGGCAAAAACGGTTCTATAAGATTTTGCACTTAACCTGTATTTGAGTTATCGGTAATTTGAAACTCTATATTGATTTTAAAAAAGATCAAAAACAAGTCCAAGCAAAAAATGGAAAGGCTGTCAAATTATCAGATAAATGGAACCATTTCCCGCAAGCTTGTGTACTGAACAATCTGTAAGCTAGGATTTTTGAAGTACTGAAAAATTCGTTCAGATTCACCAAACGATAACGATTCGCAGACCATAATCGACCAAGCTCAGCAAATTGCTCATAAGACTGGCGATGTGTTAGCTATGATAATCGCTAGCAAAAAAAGGGAAATTATCTTCACTGGTTGATTGGCCGAGGAGCGGCAACACAACAGAGTTTGGAGAGGAGGGTAGGGGCGGGGAGGATAGGTACGCGGGGGTACGATACACTAGGAATTGCCCTAGACATCATAATTCATGTCGATTCAGTGGTTTTGCGAATCTCATATTGACGCAAAATTGGTCAGAAATTACGAAAAATGTGAATAGAAACAACAGAAATCACTAACTTTTCCCAAAAGTTTAAACCTCGATAACTCCCTGTAAAAAACGAAAATAAATAAATAAATAATTCCGTATTCTACACTGGACCAGCTTTCTAATGATACCAGTCTCAACTCTGTACCATGAATATATCACTCGGCCAAAATTGTCTGAACAAAAAAACCTATTTGAGTATATAATCCCCCCCACCTCAAGAGGGGTCGGAACAAATAACAGACGACTAGCAAGCAGATGGGGGGTGAAACTATTAAGTTAAAACCGAAATCTATATCCGTTGAATTCCTAAAGCGATCAGTTTGCAAGCGACCGTGAAAAATCAAGGAAAGCGATTTTTCTGAACACATCACCCTCTCGTAAAAGTGAAAATCTGATGTAGCAAATTTGCATTTTAATGGATACCCTCAGAAAGCTGGTCATCTACCAGAAACGAGTCAGCAAAATATGGGAAAAAATATAAAATTGATCTTTAAGAGTGATATTGAGCAACGGGATGAAACGATTCGTCAGTAAGATTCAGTACCAGAACCCATAGCTACACCATCAAAATGCTTGAATAAATTGCCTCCAGGGATCGAGAGTAATAGTTCTTTACAAACAAAGCGCAGTAGTTTCGTTTCTACTGGGCTCATAAAGATGGCACGACAGCTGATTTCAAAGTTTTTTAATGCCATTCAAATTGCTTGATTGACAAATATGTAACAGTCTAGGGTCAAATATGTAAAAAACGCCACCTCAAAAATTGAAAGAGTAAAGCCTTTTTATGAATAATCGGTAAATAGATTTGATGCAACACCCAAAGTTGGCTAATAACTTGAAGACAGTACAATTAACAACTACCGTCGGGTAATTTTTTCTGAAAACCAAACTTCTAATCTTTGTGCAGAACACTCATCAGTTTAATATTACAAGAAAACGAAGGGCGAAAACAGTTCTATCAGATTTTGCACTTAACCTGTATTTGAGTTATTGGTAACTTGAAATTCTATATTGATTTTAAAAAAGATCAAAAACAAACCCTAGCAAAAAATGGAAAGGCTGTCAAATTATCAGATAAATGGAACCATTTCCCGCAAGCTTGTGTACTGAACAATCTGTAAGCTAGGATTTTTGAAGTACTGAAAAATTCGTTCAGATTCACCAAACGCTAACGATTCGCAGACCATAATCGACCAAGCTCAGCAAATTGCTCTCAAAAGACTGGCGATGATCAGATAATTAGAACCATTTCCCGCAAGCCGTGTACTACTCGTTCAGATCCACCAAACAATAACGATTCGCAGATCATAACCGACCAAGTCCAGCAAATCGCTTTCAATAGACTGGCGTGATGTGTTAGCTATGATAATCTGTAGCTTAAGATGGCCGAGGAGCGGAAACACAACAGAGTTTGGTGAGGAGGGTGGGCGGGGCGGATGAGTGCGCGGGGGATACGATACACTAAGAATTGCCCTAGACATCATAATTCATGTCGACTCAGTCGTTTTGCAAACGACTAAATGCCCTCTAGTTTCACCAATCCAGTTTCTTAGCACAAAAATTTTTGGTTAGCATAAAAAGCTATAAAACGAAGAAATCAGCAGAACACAGGAAAATATATACAGGAAAATGAGCGTTATGAAAAAGAAACTTATAGCGACCTACAAGTCTATTCTATAGCATAGCTGGCAGATTGCCAGAAAATAGCCCCAATAGCTTCGGATAAATTAACACTAAGATTAGACATGAAGGTATTAAAAGATTTTCCCCCTCGTAGAATTTCCTCGCCATAATTACTGTTTCTCAAACTTAATCAAGGTAAAGTGAGAGCTTTACTAATGAACATTATCTGACCACACACACTAACATGGAAAGGAAATGCTAGTTACATAAACATTTCAAATTCCAATTTCAAGCCAGAACTATCCACCCAACTGAGGACATATGTGGAAGACTCCAGGATGAGCCAGACTTCTTCACTATTTCTAGTTTATTGCAAATTTTTCATTTTTATTTTTAGGCAATTCAGCAAAAGAGTATACTTAAACCACAGCAGGACAAAAACAGCATTTCTAGGGCAAAATATTTGGATCTATTCCCGCCATCCAGTCTTTTTATATCCCCCACTTACACTTACACACTTACCATGTAAATAGATAGGGGGGATAGATCAAACTACTTTAATCGGGTCTTTCCCATTAAAGCCCCCCGTGAAAATATAGCCCCCCATTATGGTATATTTACCATGATTGGGGAGGCTATAGGTTATCTGACTACTAAGCTGGGGGGAGGGGGGGCTATAATGGGAAAGACCCCTTTAATCGATAAAAATGAACAATACGACCTAAGTTATCCCAAACAATTGCGAATTATGCACGGGACTAATTGTCAGTCACCAAATTCGTACTAGTAACTAGTTAGTAGAAAGACAGGCAATATGAAGTTAAGGCATCAGATATAAATTTATTTAATTGACGTTCCAGATACCAAATATGACACTCAAGAAACAAATTTAGAAAAACCGAACATAGCTGGCAGATTACCAGAAAATAGCCCCAATAGCTTCGTAGACCTGCAGTCTAAAAAAACAGTAAAAAGACAGACCAAAAAAAATTCGTTTCTTCATTGAAGGATATGTTATATTTTGATTAAAAATCTTTATAAGTTTTTGATACCTCTATTAGCTGCTCTCAAATAACCTTCATTTAAAGTGACACACACCCATTTGACCTTATCTCTTTGAATTAGAGTAAATAAAATCAATTTCAAAGTGAGGAAGTCATTTTTGAGAGAGAGGAAAGTCGAGTAACCAAAAATTTAATCACGCCAATGAAAAAAAAAGCTCGCTCCACCAAGAGCGAAAAATGACGTCACACACGCACTTTAGAGGAAATTGCATGAACCAATGAACAAAAAGCAGATTTGAAAAGGTTGTGACGTCATAGGGTTGTAACAAAAATCGCGACGACGCAATAAAAAAACATATCAGGACAAGTCCTGACGTAAATTCAAAAAATTTTCATTGAAACAACTAAAACTAGACCTAGAACGAACTATGAGTGAATTGGAAAACCATTTCCCAAAAATCAGACAAAAATCAAAAAAAAAATCAATGTCAAAATGCCGCATTTGAACAAAAAAAACAACTTGCGAGAAATTAAATTTGGTTCAAACAAAAAACTAGGCCTGAAATGAACTATGAAAAGATTGAGAGAACCATTTAGAAAATCTGATCCAAAAAAATAAAAAAACAGTACAAATCAAAGTGAAATTGTCGCATGTGAACAAAAAACAACTAGCGAGAAAGCGAATTTCTGTTCAAACACCGTTCTCTCTCTACTTTAAAAATAGAGCGAAAAAAATTCACGCCGCCAAACCGCTCGCTTTTTTGCTCCACTTCCTGTTTCGGCGTGAACAAAATCCTTGCTCCAATTTGACTTCAAAAATCATGAAAATGTGTGAACACATCTTAAAAACATAGTCGGAAGAATTCCGGAACCGACTCGAAGTGAAAATCCAATTAAACGCCATCCAACTACTTATCGACAAAACGTGCTTACACTTACTTATGATTATCTTGAAACAGAACCATAAAACAAAAAATTAGAAACAGGAAAATCAAATCTGTTAAAAATGATAAAAAAAACTGATTGAATTTTGTCAAAAATTGAGATCCCAAAACAACTAATTCTGCCCAAATAACTTCACCAAAAAACTAGTACCTACTAAAACCACTTATAAGAATTCTTTAAAAACACTTGAAGCCAAATCATGAAAAATAAGCTCTTACAAACAACTTGAACTAAAAAAACTGGAAATTATAAATTTTTTTAATTTTACAAAAGCACAAAAATCCAAAGAAAAAAATCCCTTTAGGCAATAGGCAAGTCATAATTGGCGTACAAACTCGTCTAAAAAAAGAAAAAAACGAAAAACTGCAAAAAAATAAAAATAGTTTCAATTTTCGCCAATTTTTGTCATATTTCTCAACAAAAAAAAAAGCTTCATATCCACAAAACTGTAACCAATTGTTATCTATAAAAAAAAGTTAAAGGTGCCTTTTCAATACCCATTTGAGGCAGTAAAACAAAACAATCGTCCAAAAATCGCAAAAACTAGCCCAAAAATCAGCAAAATACATGAAAAACCACCGAATTTGAAGAAAACTCATATGAATTTCCAGAAACCTTCAAACCACTGCCAAATCCACCCTAAAATTAAAAAATCATAACAAAACCTCTTAACCAAAAAATTAAAAAAACTGCTTTAAAAGCCGCAAGTGAACAAAAAATTTCGCTCGCTTAGTTAGCCATATGCAAGACTTGAAAGGCTTCGTTGGCCATTAATGATCGTTAAACACAGAAAAGTACAAAATTATTCAAAAATTTTGAAAACAATCGCAAATTTTAACACAACCTTGAGAAAAATTCGAGATACTTAAATCTTCAAGACCACTTCATTGTCTCAAGAGACTATCCAGTATCCCTATTTCAAGCTTTAAATAGTTTCACTAGCTCATAAAGATCCATAAACTTAGAACATTATAAAAAACTTTCCGAAAACATGAAAAACTTTATCAAAAAATTGCTAACACTGGAGTAATTGATATATTGATAACGATATAAGTAGCTCTATAAACTATGCAGCAGTTTGTTATCAGACCTTGGAGGAGGTCCCTAGGACCCTGGTGCCGGAAAAAAAAACTCAAAAAGATTAAAAAAACTTGAAAAAAAATGCAAATATTTTTTAAAAAATCCTGATATTAAAATATTGAAAAAAATCCATTACATCTAGAAGCTATGCAGTAACATACAATCAAACCCTAGAGGAGTGGCTCTTGAGGCTGGAGAAAACTGAAAAATTGACAAAAGTTTTCAAAAAAACTTGAAAAAAATGCAAGTTTTATAAAAAAACTGTAAAAATTTGTTATATCAAAAAGTTGAAAACTATTCCATGGCAAATAAAATTTTATCAATAACTTATTATCAAACCCCTAACGACGTTTTCTGGCCCCTGCGTCCGGAAATAATGAAAAATGTCAATAAATTGAAAAAAAATCGCATTTTTTGTCAAAAAAGCTAAAATTCGTAATGTTGAAGTGTTGAAACCATTCCACTACCACTAGAAACTATGCAAGAACCTATGATAAAACTCTAGAGGAGTTTCCTTGACACCTAGAGCTGAATGAACTCAAAAAAGGCAAACTTTCAAAAAGCTTGAAAAAATTGTGAAAATTAGTATAAAATTGCGTGTTTTCAGCGATCAGTTGTTCGTCAGTAGCCACACGGGGGGGGGGGGGGGGGGGCAACATTGTAGTGGGGGGCAACAGCGCGGTGGGGGGTGGAGCAATCGTGGGGGGGGGGGTCAACAGTGGGTGTGTCTTCAATCTCTAAGAACCGCACTTCACACCATAAGTATAAGTCTTCAAAGCAGTTTGAGCTGAAACAGAGCTGAAAGGCTCCATTAGCACTTAATGCCCGATTGGCGCTACCTGTTTTATCCCGTTTTTGAGGACGAAAAGTCAGAAGCGTCAGACAAAAAACCGGTCAAGCGAAAAATCGCATAAACAAGACCGACAGGACTAATATAATTGCTACAAACTTCGTTTGAGAGCAATTAACCGGATAAATAGTCGGCAGCACAAAAAATCGTATAAAACACAAACCAGTAGAACTAATAGAATTGCTACAACGTTCGTTTGAGAGCAATTAATAAAGAAAAAAATCAGAGTATTAGAACTTGACTCCTACTAACCTAAACCCTAATTTCAAACAAAGGGCAGCAACAAACTAAGTATACTGGTGTTAATTCCACGCAAAAAGTTTTCTCTGGGTATTTTGAACGCTGACATCAACAAGAAGACAACGAATAGCGTTAGGCAGTCTAAAAGGTCCCATATTATTTCTACAAACTCTCATCAAGGCCAAAAAAGAGGCGAAACAATGGTTAGCTATATAATGATAATTGATGAACCAGAACAGCTATATTTATAAAGCGAAATCATATTTGAGTCTAAAGAACAGTTGCGGTAGTTAATGACAAAATATTCCTTCATTAAAAAAATAGATCTTTTCCAGTTACAGAGCACGTGCCATTGCATAGTAAATCATCATGTAAGAATATGGCACGTGCGTCTGGGGGGTGCAAATAATATGCACCCACTAAGCGGGGGGGGGGGGGGGGGGTCACAAACGGAAAAGATCCAAAAGTGTATTATTCATATATACTGTGCATATATGTATACATATAATTCACAGTTTAAAACTCACTGGTTCCATTTTGTAGAGGTCACCAAAACTAGTCTCAGGGATCCAGAGGACACATGATACATGGCACCACCTCTTCCCATTCAAGGTACTCTTCATTGCTCCTCCAGTCTGTGCACAGAGGAAGCAGCGTGGTTTGATACCCAAGTAACACGTGCGACACAACCAGTCCTCCTCTGGTACATTGAAGATACCATAGCAGCCCTATACCAAGAGACCTTTCAATAATTTCCATAGTTGGTTATTAAATTTTGTGCTAAAACCAAGAGACATTTCAATAATTTCCATAGTTAGTTATCAAATTTTGTGCTAAAACCAAGAGACCTTTCAATAATTTCCACAGTTGGTTATTAAATTTTGCGCTAAAACCAAGAGACCTCTAGATATTGCCCACAGTTGGTTACTAACTTTTGTTTTGTTTCATGCAAAATTGAGCTCAAGGCTTTTCAGTAGCAATTGCCCTTAACCTGAACCCTATTTTCTTAAATTAAAAATGTACCATTTTTCAAGACAAAGCGCGGCAGAAACACCTTAAAAACATAGCCGGCAGATTGCCGGAAAATAGCCGTGATAGACGCTTGTGGCCTTCCATGAATTGAAACAACTGAAGAAATAAGATAGACAGATTGACCACCAGTCCTTTAATAAACCACTAGAATTTTTGGTTAGATTAGGATTGTCATTTTTATGAGACTCATACGCTCTATAATGAAAAAGCCCTAAAGGAGCTTTTCAAAATTAATATTACAAGTGAAAAACTCAAGACTCTAATACTCAAGAATTAGGGCATATACGATTAAGTTATTACAAAAACTTGGAGAACACTAATTTACAGTGTCTTCTACCTGATGAACTGCAATGTCGCATTTGTCACAAAATAGGATTTCATTCCCCTCTTCACATGTACCCTCTCTGCATACGTCACACAGTGTGTTCTCATCATACTCTATCCCATCAGCTGAAATACAAACAATGCAAACAAACAAATAACCAAATACAACAAAAAATACAAACAAGCTTTACTTCGGAGTGAGAGCAATAGAGATTACTCAAAAATGATGAACGAAAGCGTGAAAAAGTCACTTGAGAAGCCAAAGAATGTTCTAGAAGAAAAGCGCAAAATTGTCAAGCAAAAAATTTGCATAAAAAAATACACACACGTTTACAACTTCGTTCAAGAGCAATTAACAAAATCACATCTATAAAAGAGGGGACACTTTCACAATTCCGTCAGCTAACCACGCCGGGTACTATCTTCCAGTACGACACGACTAATTTTTTGGACTAGCGCTAAGCGAAAAATCTGTAAAAAAATGACATCTGTCGGAATTGCCGACAAGATTTTACCTTTTTGCTTCCATTCTTCTACAACTAACAACTCTTCTGGTTGTAGTATAGCTTCTTAACAATTTCCCCATTTCACTTTTTCAACAATTCCGTCCATATTGCGCTTTACTATTTATTGCAACTGCAGAAGTGAATATGTACCTTTCTCGGAGTGCACTAATGACTGTAGACGTGCGTGTGTGGTCTCCTCCATGAAGTCGAACACGAACTCCAACAAAGTGTCTGATAGAGACAGACCACTCGCACATATTGTCAATTCTTCATTCAAACTAGTGATCCATTGAAGGTCTTGCTCGTCGCAACTGTATCTATAAAACAAATTCTCTCATTAGAAAGCTGTTGGAACTGTCAAGCTGAATTTGTAAAGTTATCAAGATGAATTTTTACAGCTTCGTTAATCTTACTTTTTTGTCTTGAACTATAGAGAGCATTAAGAGCGAACGATACTTTAGTCTGGCTCACACAAGCGTAAATAAACAAAAATTTCGTCACTGTGAAATAAAGATTAGAGAGCGATCCGTGTTTTCCGTGTTGAAAGTCTGCAAAATTAAATTTTAACAGTTTTGTGGCTTTCATTAATAGAACTGCTAAAACACGGGAGATCCGTCGATGTCGCACAAAAATTTTGCGTTTTTGCTCTCCAGGCCTTTAGATCCAGTAGCTTCTCATAATCAAATGCACTTTGTTTCAGCTATGTCACTTTGTTCCCTATAAACAGAAAAGTTGCCTCGATGTGTTAAATTTCATTGTACTAACTTGGTCACTATAGGCGTGGCAGATTGCTCCATTAAGCCTACAACTTGTTGCTGCTGTTGTTCTCCAACCTCAAGACTCGTTGCCAAGTGCAACTGTGAACTCACATCATTATTAATAGCATCTTCGCCTGCTGGTATTGTTTTGGTTTCATCAGCTGAAAAACCCGAAGGGTGTGCAGTTGTGATGGTGATACCTCCCTCCTCTTTTATGAGCCCTCTGCTGGAAAGACCTCCCCAGACTGAGTTGGAATATAAAAGTACATTGGAGAGGATGCAGTCCTCCGGTGCATCTGTCATCTCCAGCTCCCTCTCAAGCGTAGTTCGTCTCGTAACCTCAAATTCAAAAACCAATACTTTGCAGACATGATACACTAGTGCACTTAACCGGGTTGTAAATGTACCAAGCTCAACACTCTCATTTTCCCAAAAAAAGGCAAAAAAGGATTAGTGTTCATCAATAACTCATTGATGAACGAGCTTGTTAACAGATCGTTCAAACAATTAACACCATTGGCCTAAAACGCATGGAGAGTGATTAGCAAATGACACCTGCACAAAAATATTGCTGCCAATCTGAATAAATATTGCACAAGCCACTGAACAAAATTCCTGCTTAAAGTCTTGAGGAGTGATCGCAAATGGTCGTAATAAAGAAGAACGAGGACAAAGAATTACAGAACATAGTTGGACACGATTCAAAAAACAACTAATAATTTTTTTGAAAAGGGATTTTAGAAGCAGAAACCAACGCCATGAGCTCAAGTCAAAAATTAGATTAACAGTAGCTGCGAACTGAAACAATCAAATCTGTCGTTTTGACTTTCATTAGCAACCAATGACTGTTTTGATGATTAATCAGATTGAGTTATGACAACAAAAGTTGCGAAATTAGAGGAAAAACACGAAAAACAAAAAAAATTGGCCAATACTTTTTAACAAACAGTGTCAAAGTCACGAAAAACACTTACTATGAGCTCAAAACATTAATTAGGTTAATATATTCTTCATTATTAAATGATGAGAACTGTCATTCATGAGACTAAGTGATAAAACATCCAAATATAGAAAGAAAAGATTAACAAAAACAAATATGGAACCACGTAGCAAAAATTGCAAATGCCGGCAACAATCAAACATTCAAAACTTTCGAAGGCAAATCGATAGCTGAAAGTTCAGCACCAACGAAATCTGAGCCAACCGCATGAAAATTGCATATTAGGAAGTATACTTACTTCTAACATAGCCGGAAAGTTGCTGAAAAATATCCACTATTGACTCGCTTGACGCACATAAAATTGAAATAGAAAAAAGATTAAAAAATCGACAGAATTTGTTTGCAAGTGTCAGAAAGTGTTCTAAATTGAAGTGCCGCTTCTGTTACATTCTGAAGTTATACTTTATTCAGCTTCTAAACTGAAGGCTATTCAGCTTGATGCTAATGCCAGCGGTAATAGCTCTTATGAACTTTGAGAAGTTATTGCACTATGGCTTCATGATCGAATTTCAATGGTGTGCCCCATATATAACTCTTCTGATCTTGCTCGAATTCACCACAATGCGTAATTCCATAACCAAAATTATCTTAAATCCATTCAGTTGAAAGAGTGAGTGAGGTACTTTCGAAAGCAAATCAATTGCAAACCAATAAAAATAATAGCAATAAACTGAAGCCTTTAAGTGGACTCAATTCTGCCTTATTTGGAAGAACATAAGAATTCTATGCGAAAGAACAACAAAAAGTACAAAAAAAGACAAACTCCAAGATAAACAAATTTTAGAACAAGTTGTCTCAAAGTCATGAAAACCCTTAACTAAGATACGGTAACACCTACATAGAATCAAATGTTAATCACTAGAAAACCTGAAGACCAGTCAATAGTGAGAATAAGAAACAGAACAACAACACCAAAAAAATCGCGAAATAAAAAAACCCACAGATGTCTTCAAAAAACATGTGATGTCAAAGTCCCTAAAACTTTCGGTTTTGTATTGAAAAAATAGATCAGCTCAAAAAATCCTAACAAAGAGGTCAATTAGATCTATCAATAATGAGCCTAAATCACAGAAAAACCAAACGACAAAAAGCAAAATCCAAAAACAACTAAATCTTTTTAAAAGAAACTGATGTCATAATCGTAGAAAACGTCATATACAGAAAAAAATCGTTAAATTGATTGACACTTGGCTCATAAGAGAGCTACTTAGAGCCATTCATAATGAGAAAAGGTGACAGAAAAAGAAAAACAACGATAACAGATGGAAAAAAATAAGATGCAACATTCAATTAAAAACAGGTAGTGTCAAATAGTAAGGAAGTGAGCGTTGAAACCTTTATATTTCAATTCGAGTCACTAAATTAATTCAAATTTACCACAAGAGAGAAACACTCAGACCCAACACTAATGATGCTTAATAGTAGCACAACAAAGAGAAATAAAAAACCGACAAAATCCAAAAACTCTAGCTTTTAATTAAAAAACAAACCGACTAACGTCGGATAAACTTGAACCTGACAGAGATTCAAACCCGGGAACTCCCAGAAAGTCAAACATGTTAACCACTAAGTCGCAATGGCGTTGTTACTCAACCGCTAACAATCCTTTTATATTACCAAAAACATCACTTCGGATTGAAATCAGTCAAAATAATGAAGTGTACCACAAAGAAGTCACTTGAGAAGTCAAAGATTACTCTAGAACAACAGCGCAAAAATGAAGAGAAAAAAATACATTAAGACCGACACGTTTACCATAACTGCTTCAAACTTCGTTCGAGAGCATTTGAACATTAATTGCAGTTTCATGGTTTTAAACAAATGCAACTAATTATTTCAGAAAATGCGAAAAAAGGCGTCAAATCGCCGCATATGAAAAAATGCTCTCAAAAACGAAAATATGTTTAAATACCATTATCTCACTTTACTTTCAAAGCAGTTTGAAAAAATGCCCGGCCTTAAAAGAACACGTTTTTCTCACCTTTTCCTACTCCAGCGTGATTAAAATCACTACTTGAAATTGACTTCTCATTGACAGAAGGTGGAAAAAAGTTTGGACAAACCTTAAAAAACATAGGACAATTTGCCGCATGTGAAAAAATCACAAGCCAGAAAGCGAAGTTTCTTGTTCAAACACCATTTTCTCAAAAAACAACAATATAAGAGAGAATCTCCGCGCTGCAAAATCACTCGCTCTTTTGCTGTAAGCAGAATTCTAGAAACAATTCGAAGTAGATAATTGACCACCAGCCTAACTGACACAATGAACCTCCTAAAAAATAATCATTTTTGAAACAAAAAGTCACTGGAAAGGATGTTTATTTCATAGATGACAGATCAATAACACATCAAGCCTACCTATTTCTTCATTAAACTGCTCGCTTTTGTCTGTTGAAGTTATTTAAAATCACCCGTTCGATATCTGAAAATTCAGCACCAACGAAATCTGAGCCAACAACACGAAAAATGCACATGAGGTAGTTTACTTCTAACATAGCTGGGAAATTGCTGGAAAATATCCACAATTGACCCACTTGACGCATATCAAAATTGAACTAGACAAAAAATCGACAGAACTTAATTGCAAGCGTCAAAAAGTGTTCTAAATTGAAGTCCCGTTTCTGTTAGATTCTGAAGTTATACTTTATTCAGCTTCTAAACTGATGGCTATACAGCTTGATTCTAATGACAGCGTTAACCACTCTTAAAAACTTTGATAATTTAATGCACTATGGCTTCATGATTGAGCTTCATTGGTGAGCCCCATATTCAGCTCTGCTGATCTTGCTTGTATTCACCACATTGCGTAATTCTAAAACCAGAATTATTTAAAATCCATTCAATGGAAAGAGTGAGTGAGGTACTTTCAAAGGCAAATCGATAATATACCAATCAAACTGTTAGCAATAAACTGAAGCCTTCAAGTCAACTCAATTATGCCTTATTTGGAAGCAAATGAGGACTCGCCTCAAGGGCAAACTCCAAAAAATCACTAAAAATTTCAGAACAAGTCGTGGCGATGTCATGAAAACTCTTAATTATGAACAATAACATTTACATAGAATCAAATTTTAATCACTAGTAAACCAGGAGACCAGTCAATAGTGAGAATAAATGACAGAACAACAACAACCAAACGAAGTCACGCAATAAAAAATTTCGGTTGTATTAAAAAATTAGACTAGCTCAAAAATCCTAATAAAAAGGTCAATTAGATTTATCAATAATGAGCCTAAATCACAGAGCAACAAACCGACAAAAAGCAAAATCCAAAATAACTTTTTTTAAAAAAAAAAAACTCGTGTCACAATCGGATAAACCGTTATATAACACCAACAGATGGAAAAAAACAATAAGATTTAACTTTCATTTGAAAACAGGTAGTGCCAAATTCGTTGAAACCGTTATATTTCAATTCAAATCAGTGAATTAATTCAAATAAACCACAATAGGGGGACCTAACAACTAGCGTTCTATTCTTAAAAACCACAAACCGACTAGCGTCGGATAAATTGCAGACAGACGGGGAGCAATTTAATTTAGGGGTGTAGCTTGGAATTTTTTGGGTGTACAATTCGGACCTGATAGGGTTCAAACGGGTGAACTCCCGGTAAGCAGACGAGGTATGGCGTTGTTGCTACCCAGTAAGTCACAACGGCGTTGTTACTCAACCACTAACAATCAGTTTTATATAAGCAACAAAATCATTTCGGAATGAGGGAAAATGATTGAAATCAGTCAAAATGAAGAACTGTACCGTGAAAAAGTCACTTGAGAAGTCACAGAATATTCTAGAACAACAGCGCCAAATGGTGAAGCAAAAATTTTGCATAAAAAAGACGAACACGTTCACAATGATTGGTTCAAACTTCGTTCGAGATAAACATTAGTTGCCGTTTCATGGTTTTAAACTACTGCAACTAAGTATTTTCAGAAACCACGTACCATCTCTCAGAAAATAACGGCACAGAAAAAGAAGAGCAAAACAGCGAAAAAAGCGTCAAATCGAGGTATATGAAAAAAATTTGCTCTCAAAAATGAAAATCTGTTTAAATACTATTATCTCGCTTTACTTACAAAGCAGTTTGAAAAAATGTCAGACCTTAAAATAACACGTTTATCTCTCCTCTTACTACTCCAGCGTGACTATAAATGGATTGGGACAATCAAAGTGAGATTGCCGCATGTGAACAAAAAAACACTACCGAGAAGCGAGAAGGCTAATTTTTGTACGGACTGCGTTTTCTTACTCTACATAAAAATCAGAGTGAAAAGAATCATGCCGCAAAACCACTTTCCTCTGTGCTGCACTTCCTATTTCGTGACTAAAATCATCGTTTCAATTATACTGTCGCAAAAACAAAGACCTGCAAAAACAATGTCTCGGGTCGGTAAAATCGACCGACAGTCAAAGTGCTACAGTAAACGACTTACTGCACTCACTAAAGGCCAAATGATTTCAAAACAATTGGCATCGTAGCCACGTATATGGAAAATTAACATTTTCCGTAGATTCTTCTATTAAACCCTCTTGCTTCGCACATTATTGAACGGTGGATTAAGTGCTCTCGAATGACAAGCTGAGGCTACATTTAATTCCAGCCTGGGAGATTGTAGCCTAGAAAGGTGTCATTAGCACATTTTTAGACCACTAATTAGATTTAGAAGTAGCAAAAAATGAAACCAATTTTGTCGCACTTTTAATTGAGTAACTAGTAAACTGCCGCAAATTAAGTTAGCGGTTTAAATTCTGAAACTTAGCTCTCGCAAAAATCAAAAATTGAAGCGTCACTTGAAAAATGAAATCACTCAAGCGAGCGAAAGGAGGGTCAGGGAAAATTTAGCATTATAAATCTACAATATCTGCTTCAGACCCAGTTCTGGAGCAATTAACTACGTGTACAAGAACAACATTCATGAGTCTTGTTACCTGAACAGGTTTCTCCCACTCCGTTCTCCACGTATCTTCTAAAAAGAGCAATCCCCCCTCGTTGGTCAGATTGAGGGCATCTGTCACTTTCATGTCACTGATGTAGTCCATACAATACACCTCATCCGAGTGCACCTCGGGAGTCTCAGAGGGTGCCATTTGTACATTCATACTGCCATTCATCAAATGACCTCCACTTACAACACTAGCAGACAAGGCACCCGTAGAGGTCATAGGGGTCAACATTGGGGATACAGATGGCGCCATCATGCCACTGTTTGATGGCGCACGTAAACTGTTGTCCATCGAAAAATAATGATTATCTTGTAACTGCCGCCTACTAATTACATTTACATATCTGAAATAGAAGGACTAAATCATCATTGGTCATTAACCGTCTACATTTCACCTGAACAACCATTCAAGCGCCAGGTTGCGCGGTTAAAATCTTCCAATGGAAACATCAAAATGAAAAACAAGTGTCCAAATAAAAAAAATTGGGCATTGAAAATTCAGAGACCCACCCCCGACTAACATTTAATTTTAAGTTCTTAGTTGGTATTAAGGCCCAGTAACGACATAATATAACAGCCTTCGTCTTTTGGTTGCGTTTTCGTTGATGTAAAGACCATATATGATGATTGGCTGTCCTTGTTTCTTAGCATTATCCTAACATGAAACAAAAAATACATTTAGTACTTCTGATTACCAATTTTTCGTATATGACTCTTCTTAAAGGTCAAAGAAAAGAAATATTAAGATTCAATAAAGCATGATGCATGCTTCCATTGCTAAAACTTGTATGAAGTGACATATCTCATACTGAAACCAAGAAATGAGCTGTCATTGCATCCAGACACCGAAAAAAATCATAATTTAAAAAAAAAAAACAAAATGCATCAAATCTAAAGAAGATGTGAAGAATGTGGATGGGTGAAGCGTGCAGGGTTACGTGTCGAATGATGTGCAGGGGTGGACGAGGACGGGGGTGATGTGCCGGGGGATTGTGCGATGGTATTGGGAAGGGACTATTATATCTTTCAACCGACTTATAACCGAAGGGACTATTATATTCAACCGACTAACGCCGGATGAATACCTCTAAAACAACTGGCGAGGGGCTGAGGGCAAAAACGAGGTGGGGGGGGGGGGGGGGTTCAAGCAGGCAGATGGTATTCAAACCACTTAATATGGTCTAAACATCTTGAATTAACTAGAGTTTACACAGTAGAATGTGGTGGAAGCCGGGGGGGGGGGGGGGCTTCCATACTCAAAGAATTGCCCATCGCATGAATTTACGTCTCCTTGACAGTTTCGGTGAGTCGCACGCATCGTGAATAGAACGGCACTTAGAGAAGTGCGTAGCAATTAAGTGCCACTGTTCTTTACCAGTTAATCCAGTTTCAACACAAAAAAATCACAAAAGAACATGGCTATAATAATTGCCAAAAACTTTGTTTAAGAGCAAGTGGCAAAGCATGATTGAAAATATTAACCCCATTAACCGAAAAAGCACATCCACGAGTTTCAATGACTTCCAATCAACTCAGTCATTTCACAAAAAAATAACAACTACGGTCGGCCCAATCGCCCTCAAACGCCAGACAGGTGGTCAATTTAGACTTATTTTAGCCGAGGAGGATGTATAATAGCAGTGAGGGGTTTAAAATACTGGCGTTATAGACCATTTCTATGATGAAAATAAGAAAGCAATTTTGGCGCATTTTTTATTAGATATTATTAGGAAAAAACATCGAATTAGGTTAGCGGCTAAATTATGAATGAGAGCAATATACATCACGCCAAGAATCAAGAAATAAGGCGCGAGTAAAAGTTACCCGAAACGTCGACGAAAAAGCGATCAAGGGAGAAATTGCATCAAAAAGACCACAAGAATAATACAATTGCTGTAAACGTCGTCTGAGAGCAATTAACCAAGCATCTTTTCATTAAGATGAACTTGCTGAATAAATTAGCTACTTCTCTTTCACCAGTTTGATGCTGGAAATGTCATATTAATACATAAAGATCAATGAACAAAATTTTTGTATACCTCAGTTAATCGACCGCCAACTCTTTAAATCAAATAGAAATAATCACTAACATTCCAATTGCTTGAACAGAAACTACAACTTTCATTTCATTTCATTAAAGAAGTTGCAACTCTTCAAATTTATTTCATTTATTAAAGCTAACAAAGATTGCACGTTACGATATAGCAGCAGCGTACTGAGGAAAATATATGTGGTAATCACAATAATCAACATAGATTAGATATGTGATAACAAGAACACAATCATTTGATTTGTTATTGATCCATAAGAACTAATTAATTAACAGAATTTCCATCAATAAAATTTGATTAAAAAAAATCGTTAAATGTAGTTTTTATAACATTACATCTCTTTGGCTTCATTGACTGCCTTTCAATAAGTGTCATAATAAGGATCGTATGACCCATCATTTCCAACAATTTTCTCGATCTTCTGGATGGCGCCAGGAATCCTGTAAAACATTCGACAGGATTCGTTCAACACAATAAAGGCTTCCTCTGGGGTCCCAGTTTCCATAACCATTGGAAATCCTTGACTTTTGAGAGGCTCTGGGTTCAGAACTGCCCTCAGAAACACATCATTTTTATTCTCAATCAGTTGCATTATGTACTCCGCATGGCCAAGTTGCTCCTTCAAACTATTTTCTTTCTCGCCAAATATTCTTTCCTTGATTTTCGGCAGCAAATGAGAAATTTCAAGACCATCAATTTCAGAGAAAAATTTCTCAATGACATTACATATTTTTATGTCTGCTTCATATTTCGCAACAATTCGCAATTTGAGAAGCAAAAGAGCTACCACATGCGCAAGAGAAACGTTTTCAGAGCTTTTTTCTAGTAAAAGCACAGGACTCTCATATCTATTCTCATTTTTTAGCCAAAGCCAATCACCTTGTTGGGTACTTTGAGGAACATCATCCCAATTATAATCGAAGTTTGGATCTATCGTGATCCACCATTTGACGAAGTTGTAGGCATCGTCATCTCTATTCAAATTAATCAATATGAACGGAACCTTTTCACGCAACCCCAGGGCATCCCAGTGAATTAATCTTAATAGCTCAAAGTAGTGCGCCAGACCTGCTTCGTACATATGCTCATACTCCTCTTCATGGGCCATATCCAAGTATGAATTTGCTAAATAACGCCTAGTATTGCAATAATCCCTCAGAAACGGGTTGCTCCAAATACGTCCAACATTTTCTCCTTCAAAGGCTTCAATTCCTACTTGCCTAACAGCTTTCTCCTTTTCCCGTCTCACTTGACCTTCCATGCGCTGGATTGCCCTACAATGTTTTTTGTGAATGCTCCAGTATTCTTTCTGACATTCCACAGAGCAGAATTTGACCATCCTACATCCAGTACATAGTCGTAGGGTTCCCGAATCACCACACGTAAAATTATCACCCATATAATTTTGACAACGATCCCGTCTCGTCTGCAGACTCATGTCCTTTCCATTATAAAGTTCCAACTCAAAGTTTACGCCAAAACTAGCTGCCTTGTTAGTGTTGTTTTTTGGCGCAGTATTATTCGAAGGAAACATAAATTTGATCTCGGACAACTTCTTTCCATCGCGCAAGTTGTCAATCTTATTGTAAATAGCCTCTGTAAGCTCGTCAATAACCAGGAAGTCCGCCACCTTTAGAAGTCGGAATAGCGACTCCATGTTGTCCGGTAATTTTTGATCACCAAACCACGTCTTAATCATTCTAGCTTCTTTTATCGCAACAAGAGGCAGCTCAATAGGCTCATCATTATTGCACCAGTCCAACTTTGAGAGCATTGCCTCTATGTTCTTACACATTGCACATTGGGCTTTGGTGAGATGGAACCTCTCGCCATCAGAAGAAAGGAATACGACGACATCTTGCGATACCTTCTTAACCTCAGGTTCCATCCCCACCTGAAATACTTTTCAATGTCAATCAAGAGTAATCATGCAATTAACTTGTCTTGCTATGGTTTGACTTAAATCAAATGCCGGCCAAACCCTCTGGCGAAACTCATTAGACTCTAAACGAGATTATCAAGACTATTGCAGCGAGATTCAAGAAGAAAAGGAAGAAATCAAACGAAAAGCCAGATTAAACCCTGAGCTGACAGGCCTTTAAAACATCCATTCAACAAAAAAAAACTACTTCACATATTGAATTTGATCAGCATCGTCAAAAACAGAACCAACTCAGGTCGGAACAATTGCTCTCCGACGAAAGATTAGATAGGGCCTTATAAATTAAAAATTAGACAACGGGTGATTTCACTTTTTACAACGGCTCGGCGCATTGCTGCAGTGTTTTGCCGCCAAATAGAGCACACAATAAGTTTGTATTGCAGAACACAGTCATTTATAGCATAAATAGAGCGCATAGACTACTGCTAATCGCCGAACTAATTTATTATCGGATTGAAACAAAAACAGGCCGATTGAACCGATTCATTGATGACAAGTGTAGAAACCAAAAGTCTAATATTCTAAACATACAGTGTGCGAGCTGGCAAACAAAACTGCCCGTTAATACTATTAAAGATATTGAAGTCATCTATCCAAACTTAGCCACCATTATTGTACAGCTGACGTAATCAGTAACAATTTCATCGGATTCTTGACGCACCATTCGGAAAAACGGATATCTCTGCTCGCAGTTCTGCTATACTTGCAAATACCAAAATCTTGCATTTGTCGAAAACGCCAGAAAAACTGCCATTGCATAATTGTTTTATGTCTTCTCAGCAGCTCTGATTAGCAGCACGCTTAGAGACTAGCAGTTAAATTAAAGCGTCAAACAAAAAAGTGGTCAAGCAAAAAATCGGGATCTTTTCTGTTTTGCCTCCTCAGCCCTATATAACCAGTCGATTTGCACCCCCCAAATATGTATTTTTTGTTCCTTAGAGATCCGTACTTTTTAGTTTTTTAGTATACGAAAGTGTATAAAATGCAAACAATATGCTATAAGATGCATAAGTGAGTTGGGAAGGCAAATAGAAATGGGGGCAATAGCAGAAAAGATCCAAAAAAATTGCATAAAAAGACCGCACGACTCATAGAAACGACAAACTTTGTTGAGATCACGAGCAATTAAATAATTAGATCTGAGAAACTTTAAAAAATTTCAGCTAGATGTTGAGATGTCCGCAATGTACTGCAAAGCTCCCCAAACAGCCTCCGAATAGGTTGAGACATTATTTTACCTTAATTTCTCATTAAAATAGTTTGATAAAAAAAGATTAGTGAGTAGTAAGGTAAGTAACAGGTGACAAAAAAATAATTACGCAAGATACAAGCAAATATTCCTCCGACGACGCAAGGCACGCAATTAAAAAAAAACAATTATGCATGGATTAGAGCTGATTTAAGTGTGTCATACGACGTAAAAAAAGTTGGGGACAAACGTCAAAAAAAGACTCGCGAAAAACAACCCAACTGCAACACTTGTGCGGCAAAATCTTGGCATTGGTTTATTTTTAATAAAATAGTTGAGCAATCAAATAATCACCCGAACATTAACTTAATTACAAAAAAAATTGAGGCCAAAACCACTCAATTTATAGCGGAAACAAGTTCTCTGCAACGCAATAGCGAATTGAAATACACTACGAAAAATTTTTTACACATCTTAAAAATTAATATTGACCATTGACGAAAAAAATGCAACCACTTACAAAACTCAAAAACAAAGTTCTTCAGAATTTATGCAAAAGTGATTCAAAAATGGCAACTAAAAATACTTGTGAGCAGAAACACTCGAATTCATTGGATACATATTATCAGGTAAACTTGGCAAATAGGCAAAGTAATCTGAATTTCTAAGACAGACAAACTGCTCATCGAGGACTGATGATGACCGAAACTCCCTCAGAAAAATAGAAAAAAAACAGGAGAACCTCAAGCAAATGGAAAAGGATAATGTTGAAATAATTAATACAAAAATATCAATTTATCAAATTTGAGAATTATTAAAAATTAAAACAAAAAAACAAGTAATTATTGAGGTTGAATAAATCGATGGCACAATTTAATTGAGACATCAACTTGTCAGGAAGAGAGACCAAAATCTAAATCCAAACACGAAATCGCCAAAACTGTATAATTGCTGCAAAAACTGACATTTGGAACCAATTAAATTTAATTCCAAAGCTTCACAAGAAAGTACACTGAGCAACCAACCACAAATTGAATAAGACCAATTTCTAATGAGAGCAAAAAAGGTATTCCAAAAAGATTAACAAAACCGAGGAGAAAAAATAAAGAAACTAAATTGGTTTAAAAATTGGCCGAAATTTTATAAATGTGTAAAAATTTCTCACAAAAATCCAAGAAATCAATGCAAGTATTCAACATAACCGACTAACGTCGGGCGAATTGCTCTCAAACGACCGGTGAGCGGTCATTTGAGAGTCTCCAAAAAGTTTGAGCTGTGAAACAGAGCTGAAAGGCTCTAAGAGCACTTAATGCCCGCTGGGCGCTACCTGTTTATCCCGTTTTTGAGGACGAAAAGTCAAAAGCGTCAGACGAAAAATCGGTCAAGCGAAAAATCGCATTAAAAAAGACCAACAGGACTAATATAATTGCTACAAACTTCGTTTGAGAGCAATTAAAAAAGCACCTAACTTAATTAGATTACTAATAAGTCACCAAAGATACAACCTTGCAGAAATTATTTTAAAAAACACACTATTATATCAAGGCATAGGGATATTTCTACTGCCTCGGTAAAATACCCATAACCACACAATACAACCATAACCAAAAAAGCCAAAGGGACCAAAAGAACGATCAAATTCTAGTAGACATGCACATTATTTATCACGAAAAATCAACTCACCTCAAATACGTTAATCATTAAACCTAGCGCGTGAAAAAAAGCGCAAGAATTTCCTTCAGTCCGTTAAATTTTTCCACTAGCAAATTTACTCTTTCGTTTTTGGATCAGAACGCCGCCTGAACACAAATTTCTTGTGGTAAAAACAAACAAATTTGAATTCATCCACAGAGAAAGAATTCTATTACTATAACTTGAACAATATTTTTGTAAGCTCGTTCAATCAAAATATAAGGCATCGCCACAACACTAGATCAACAAGTCCCAATTGATAAAAAATTTTACATACTAAAAAATATTAACTCTACATCAATGCTCAAATATATTTCCAAACATACAACATTAGATTGTATGTTAAGCTGAAAAAAAACCAAATGAAATACTCGACGTACATTTCATATGCCTGCTAGATATCCTCCGCAATTTATTAACTCCAATACAATCGGTCGGTCGATAAGAGCTGAACAAACAAAATAAACTACAACTAATAATTCTTACAAACTCTCAACAACCAAAACGGTGACTAAATAAATATCACTGAAATTATTTGAAACGAAAGGAAACAGAAAGGAATGGCGACGGATTGAAACATTTTTGCTTAATGTTCTTTAAACGCTACCATAGGCAGGATCGTATGAATGGTCACTTCCAACAATTTTGGCAATCTTCTCCTTTGCGCCCGGAATGCTGGCCAATACTCGACATGAATCTTTTAGTACAAGAAACGCTTCCTCAGGTGTTCCAGGTGTGCTGGTCTTTGGATACTGTTGGCTAGTGAGAGGTAACGGATTTAGAACAGCCCTCAGAAACACCCTATTTTTGCTCTCAATCACCTGCATTATATATTCAGCGTGGCTCAGTTGATCTTTCAAAATGTCTTCGTCAGCTCCAAATATCCTTTCCCTAATTTTCGGAAGCAAATGAGAAATTTCCAGATTTTCAAATTGGGCAAGAAAATTTTCAACAGCGCAGCAGATTTTCAGGTCTGCTTCATACTTTGCAACAATCCTCAACTTGAGTACCAGCAGTGCGACAACGTGCGCCGAAGAGTCGCTCCCTGGGTGACTTTCTAATAACAGCGAAGGATTCTCAAATCTATTTTGATTTGTGAACCACAACCAATCACCTTCTTCACTATTTTCTCTATGACTCCAATCGTGTTCACCGTTTGCATCTTTTGACATCCACCATTTGACAAAATTGTAACAATCGTCATCTCTCTCCAATTTAATCAAAACAAAGGGAACAGTTTTACGCAGACCCTGAGCGTCCGTGTGGTTCAACCTCAACAACTCTAAGTAGTGGGCTAGACCTGTCTCATATATATGGTCATAGTCTTCTTCATGGGCCATCTCGAAGTAGGCGTCTGCCACAAAACGCCTAGCATAGCAATAAACTCGTCCAAATACGTTGCCCCAAACATTCCTAGCATTTTCTCCCTCAAAGGCGTCAACTCCCATCCGCTCAATAGCTTCTGCTCGCTTACTCTCCATCGCACTTTCCATCATTTGAATCCCTTCACAATACTCCTTGTGTACACTCCAATACTCTTTCTGGCACTCCCGAGAGCAGAATTTGACCATTTTACAGCCATTGCACAGAAGCAAGACACCAGAATCACCACAATTGAGATTCTCACTCCTATAATTTTGGCATTGATTGCGGCCATTTCGCAGACTAATATCTTTCCCATTATACAGCGGAAGTTCAGAGCTAATTCCCACATCTACTTCACAACTACCGTTGCTGTTTGACGCAAATTCAGTTGTTGGAAAAATAGCTTTGATATCAGACAATTTCTTTCCATTGCAGAGAAAGCGAACCTTGCTGTAAATAGCATCAGTCAGCTCTTCAATCAAAAGAAAATCGGCAACCTTCAATAGACGGAATAGAGATTCAGGATTTTCTGGCAGTATACTTTCAGAAAACCATGTTTTAACCAACTTCACTTCTTCAATTGTAACAAGAGGCAATTGAAGTGGCGTATCATTGCACAGGTCCAACTTCGAGAGCATTGCCGCTATGTTCATACACTTTGCACATTGGTCTTTGGTGAGACGGAACCTCTCGCCTTCGCACGAAACGAAGACTACATGATCTTCGAAGATAACTCTCTCCTGTTCCATCTTCAGCCGGAAATCATTTACATCGCATTCAATGTTCAGTGTGAGAATCAAAACTGCCCACAAACAAGTTATAACTAATCACAGCAAACTATTTCTCATAATGTCAATCAAAAAAATTCATACAAAGCCACATAAACAAATGCTGCTGATAGGAAGGACAACAAATCTTGAGATGACATGCACAAAAACATTCAAGAAAAACAATCTAGACTGTAATAGAAACAGAGAACACATTTCTCGGAACAAAGTTGAAGCAGATTTTGGAAATCGATGGCATCAATACGCTAATGAACGTCAATCAAAATTTGAAAATATTTCTCAGAAGATTTTCCGGAGATAATAGATCCTTTTTTGATTTTTTCTATGACAAACAGTTTTCATACAGGCCGTAAAAAAGCATTTATTGTCTCCGGAAAGTCTTTTCGAAAAATTCGCCTCTAAATGTCCTTTAGACTTTAGGGTCCTCAATTGAAACAAAGTACTCCAATCATGTAGAGTCAGAGTAACTATTTTGTCAAAATAATCGCACAAAAATACAAAATTGCTGAAATGAAATATACAGAATTCGATTCCAAAAAAAAGAATTGATCAGTTGTAAAACGTTAAGTTTTCGTCGAATTAGAAAAAGGAGCTGCAAAAAAACTACATCGGAGATCAGAGACAGTCCGAGAAAACATCAAAAAAAAAGATTTATTAAACACAGTTGTTACCAACATGATCTGGCCAATTGAAATCAAGCAGAAACTCGGGAATAAGAGAACATGTAGCAAAAGGCATAACACTCATTCACATGACGAATCCAGTAAACTGGAAATTCAACACAATGCAACTCCCGATGAACATCCGAAAGGCCGTCTTATCTCTAATTACTTCCTGAAACGCTCTCACAAAATGGTAAATCAATCAATACATACGCATTTCTTGACAATAGGAACGTTGAATAAATTATGTTAACTACAACTGGGAATACTGTTAACGAAAACACTTTACTTGGATTTGTAATACGCACCGAAAGTCCGACAACCGAGCTGCACAAGGGTACACACGGATCAAACTCACAACGATGGAATTCTTTCTAGAAAGAGTGCTCATCTCTAATGAGACGTATAAAATAGAAAATGTTCTTTCTGATATTGAGTTCCCTCAATAGAGGACGGCTCCGAAAAGTCTGTCAAAAATTTAAACACAACTAAAATTAAAACATCATATAATAGGTTGTGACAAATTTGACGCTTTACTACACCAAAGAAAATTATTTATGGCCAAACACGGCGAGAGCTATTCAAAGAGAAATCAGATGTTCATAGTCACAGAAACTGATCTACAATCAGCTGTGACATGCCACTCTAAAAGTGAAATAGAAATCCTACGGTTGACGAACAGACTTACTTACAATCTGCTTAATTGCTATAAAGTTGACCATTCAGCATCCAGCAAGGTATTGACAAAGTCAGAAAAAAGCGCACATTAAAAATATTGAGATCAAATATCGAGTTCAGAGAAAAAAAAGTTAAAATAGTGGCTTTCAATGGAAGGGTGAACAAAAACTTCAACGGTTAAAAAAATCAAACTCAAAGTGTTCCGCTATCCCGAAAACAACATTGCTATGCATACAGGAATCCCGGAACCATTTTTCAAGTTGCATCAGATTATATACAATTGCTATGCAATGAATTCGGTTGTTGGCATAGAAAAATTGCCCGAAATTGTATATGGTTGACAAACTCTCCGTGACATCAAAAACATTCAAAAGGTTAAACAACTAATAAGAATCAGTTAAAACTGACAATTTGGTCTTATTAAGTTAACAGAAAGTGCCTATTAATGAGCAGTTCATCTGGGAGCTGTAAATTAGTTTTCACTGTGTCACGTTTCTCTAAATCAACGTAGTCACTTTACAGCTTAACCTAACTTTTACTTTTCAAATGAACTAACTTAGAAATTCTGACACTTTCTTTTGAGGAACAAATTTCATAAGAGTAATTTTTCGCTTACTGTCTCTAACAATCCCCAGCCTATTTTCGTTTTCTCTTTATCGAAACGAATTGAGAACTAGATGCGATCCCGTACTTTTGTTTCTTCACAAATCGAGTCAATTCTTGTTTTGATTGATGGTTCGGTCTACTACAAAGGACTTAACTTTTTCTATTTATAGTTTGCGTTATAAACCAAAACTCAAGGAAATTGTGATTGCGTCATCTTGGAACTATTTGGACATTCAAGCGAAGCAAAATGTTAGTTAGGAAAGCTGAATAATTAGTTACTCGAACAAAATTTCTATTGATTGGTTATCAAAACTAAACAAATCAGGAAAATGTCAACTGCGATATCAAGAAATCTAAAAAGATTCAAGGAATCTCAAGTTCTAAGGAATCTCAAAGGACCCGATTCGATGCAAACCTTGTTTGGAAACATCTGTCGCTTCACCCAGAGAAAAGTGTCAAAAGCTGCGACAGAAGGCATCTTCGAACAAGTAGGCGTTCGAACACTGGTCTGATATGTCTGAGGTTTCTATGGAAAAAGAGGAGCGATTAGTTTACAACCAATTGAGGACACAAATCTTCGAAGCAATATGTTTATCATCGTGCTGCAGTTACGTCATACAGGAAACGGGCGAATGAGAGCATTCAGCAATACCCTTTAGCAGACAAGATTCATTCTACAAGCATGCTCTAACATGTAACAGAGAAAGTCGAAGATAAAAACCTATTTCGAAGGATCTGAAATGCCTGATGCAACTTGGTTTTAATTTAACCATATGGTCCTCTAATGCTCCAGAACTGATAAGTCTAATCTCCAAAAAAAATCTGAACTCTACGGAACTAAGCGAATCCTCAACAATTTTTCCTACCTGCCAATTCACAGAAGGCACTGAACAGTTAATACCAACCACAGAAAACGAGAGAGTCTCAAAAATACAATGATCAGTATAAAAACACTAAAACTTCTCGAAAAGTTAATCTCAAAAACCAAATTTTGCAAAGGCTTTCTAACAATCTATTAATCCAGTTTGGATCAGTTGAAATATTCATTGTGCAACCTAGAACTCAAGCAAGAGCTCTGGAGACTAAGGAAGCTATGCGATAACGCAACAATTTTGAGTCCCATTTGAAAGGGCGAACGACGAAAAAATGAAAACACTCCAACCATCGAAAAATATTTCCTTCTCTTTTTCAAAGAGAAAATTGCAACGAAAGAATTCACTTTGCGCATCTTCTGTGAAACTCCCCTCAAAATACCGCTCACCGTAGCATATCTGAACAGTACACCAAATATATTATTTCAACCATCTTCATTTTGGGAAAAGCAGAAGTTGCCCATATTTGTCAGCAGATTATACACCTAAACTGGAAATTAGGTGGATTAAACTGGATTATACACCTAAAAACCGACAGCTCAACATTACAGTGGATCTACAACTAAAAAGAAAGATGCATAAAACATCTTGCCAATAATTGCAGAAATTCTCGAAAACTGCTCAAAGTCACACAGATGACATGTACCAGGAGTTTTAAATCCAGCAGGCGGTGATTCTAGAGACTGAAAGTAGGGCCAATTTCAATTCTAAACGAAATGCCGCCTGATTAATCGTCCCCAGTTTCTTAAAAAGTAGCCAACCAAATTGCCTCCAAAAAAGTTCCCAATTGCCGTTTTTTAGAGTATAGGGTTGTCTCTAAAAAAGATGTCTAGGGACATCTCTGACTGCATGAGATTTGAATTATTTGAAAAAACTCAAAGTTTTTACTTAGTCAGCCCTAGGAGATCCCTATCAAGAAGGACTGGATTGCCTCTACAAATATCAATTCATCCAAACACGCTCAGAATTGACGGTCTCAGTTTTTCATCACTGAAGGCGGAGCTCTAATAGCAAACGGATATCTATCTTACCAATGCAACTGAACTTGATGTACACCTGCAGACTCAAACGTTCTCAGTGACACTAATGACAAAAATATTAACAGTCAAAAAGTACATTCAGGACTCAACCACTCCCGATTCATTTTACTGCAAGTTTTGATTGATGGTTCGGTCTACTATAAAGGACTTAACTTTTTCTATTTATAGTTTGCGTTATAAACCAAAACTCAAGGAAATTGTGATTGCTTCATCTTGGAACTATTTGGACATTCAAGCGAAGCTAAATGTTAGTTAGGAAAGCTGAATAATTAGTTACTCGAACAAAATTTCTATTGATTGGTTATCAAAACTAAACAAATCAGGATAATGTCAACTGCGATATCAAGAAATCTAAAAGGATTCTCAAGGAATCTCAAGTTCTAAGGAATCTCAAAGGACCCGATTCGATGCAAATCTTGTTTGGAAACATCTGTCGCTTCACCCAGGGAAAAGTGTAAAAAGCTGCGACAGAAGGCATCTTCGAACAAGTAGGCGTTCGAACACTGGTCTGCTATGTCTGAGGTTTCCATGGAAAAAGAGGAGCGATTAGTTTGCAACCAATTTAGGAGACAAATCTTTGAAGCAATATGTTTATCAACGTGCTGCAATTACGTCATACAGGAAACAGCAAAGAAGAGCATTCAGCAATACCCTTTAGCAGACAAGATTCTTTCTACAAGCATGCTCTTTATCATGCAACAGAGAAAGTCAGAGATAAAAACCTATTTCGAAGGATCTGAAATGCCTGATGCAACTTGGTTTTAATTTAACCATATGGTCTCCTAATGCTCCAGAAGTCATAAGTCTAATCCCCAAGAAAAATCTGAACTCTACGGAACTGAGCAAATCCTCAATAATTTTTCCTACCTGCCAATTCACAGAAGGCACTGAACAGTTAATACCAACCACAGATAACGAGAGAGTCTCAAAAATACAATGATCAGTATAAAAACACTAAAACTTCTCGAAAAGTTAATCTCAAAAACCAAATTTTGCAAAGGCTTTCCAACCATCTATTAATCCAGTTTGGATCAGTTGAAATCTTCATTGTGCAAAATAGAACTCAAGCAAGAGCTCTGGAGACTAAGGAAGCCATGCGATAACGCAACAATTTTGAGTCCCATTTGAAAGGGCGAACGACCAAAAATTGAAAACACTCCAACCATCGAAAAATATTTCCTTCTCTTTTTCAAAGAGGAAATTGCAACGAAAGAATCCACTTTGCGCATCTTCTGTGATACTCCGCTCAAAATACCGCTCACCGTAGCATATCTGAACAGTACACCAATTATATTATTTCAACCATCTTTATTTTGGGAAAAGCAGAAGTTGCCCACATTTGTCAGCAGATTATACACCTAAACTGGAAATTAGGTGGATTAAACTGGATTATACACCTAAAAACCGACAGCTCAACAATACAGTGGATCTACAACTATAAAGAAAGATGCATAAAGCATCTTGCCAATAATTGCAGAAATTCTCGAAAACTGCTCAAAGTCACACAGATGACATGTACCAGGAGTTTTAAATCCAGCAGGCGGTGGATCTAGAGACTGAAAGTAGGGCCATTTGCAATTCTAAATCAAATGCCGCTGGATTAATGGTCCCCAGTTTCTTAAAAAGTTACCAACCAAATGGCCTTCAAAAAAGTTCCCAATTGCCGTTTGTCAGAGTATAGGATTGTCTCTAAAAAAGATGTCTAGGGACATCTCTGACTGCAAGAGATTTGAATTATTTGAAAAAAACTGAAAGTTTTTACTTAGTCAGCCCTAGGAGATCTCTATCAAGAAGGACTGGATTGCCTTTGCAAACTCATCCAAACACGCTCAGAATTGAAGGTCTTAGTTTTTATCACTGAAGGCGGAGCTCTAACAGCAAACGGATATCTATCTTACCAATGCAACTGAGCTTGATGTACAACTGCAGACTCAAACGTTCTCAGTGACACTTATGGCAAAAATATTAACAGTCAAAAAGTACATTCAGGATTCGACCGTTTCATTTTACTGCAAGCTTTCAGCGTGATATGTTTACTTAACGAACAATCATTATTCAATGTTTTGATTGGCGATAAAAAAGGTAGCAATTCCACTCCTGATTGTGTCTCACTCAAACTTCAGAATAAAATGTAATACGTGCCTCGAAAAAAAGACCAGCGAAGACGTATGTCCGAAACAATACGCCTGTTTCAAAACGAAAGCAGTCCAAGCTCAAGCTATATCCCAACAGTTCCGGACAAGAAGCTCATACCATAAATGTCTAAGATAACAAAACGAATAGCGAACCAAAACCTCTGAAAGTGGGTCACCTAGTATTGATATTAAAGACATGACAAAAAGGTATTTGGCCCGTCCAACTAGTTAAGAGTTGCTTAAAAGAGAACCGCTTAATAAAAAGTTACCAGATTATTGAAAACGCTTGAAGAATCAACAGCAAGTTTGTTTTCGTTACCCCAAAAAACACCAAAACGAGGAGGGAGACTGTTACCAACATGATTGAGAATTGAATGGACAATAGAACTCACAGAAAAATCAGCAAAGACAACAAAAGGGCCAAAAACACACATAATCGTAACTATACTTCGGCTCAAAAGCTCTGATTCAGTTTCAACATATATTGTTACTATTTTTCTAACTGAAAACTGGTCTTCGCCAAAAAAGTCACACTTCAGCGTGAAAATCAGATGCTGGTTCAGTTTGAAAACCATTTTTCGACTTCTCCAAAAAGATGAAGCTGAAGACTTAATTTCACTTCCTTATAAGGGACATGTTTTTAAAAAGATAAACGCTAGACTTCAGGTAAAATTATCAGAATTGAAGAATCAAAAGAAACCAGAAAATACAAGCAAAATTGAAAACAAACAGCCAAGGATTGTCCCCATGAACACAACAAGGTTTGAAACACAGATTCAAAAGAAGGAGAAGTAAAGACAGCTTTTCAAGTCCCATAACAAAATAAAAGCTAAAGCCTGTGCATTAGTTATACACCGATAAATTAAAAACCTACTAAGAATTAACAACAAATTAAACAACCACAAAAGACCGTTGTTCATGTCTACAATTTTATTTTGCTAAACCTTGACAGATTTTGATTAATTTCCATAGCAGGGCTATGGTAAAGACAAAATTTATATAAAAATCTCATAATACACTAAGTTCCCAAAATCTATACAATTTCTCCCTATAAGTTATATTAAACTACTCTCGAGTTCTGTAAGTTTTCTTTCACAAATACAGTAAAAAAAATTGCCGGAAAAACATCGCCGTTGATCCCACTGGCCGGCGTTGGTGTTGAATCAGTTAAAGAAAAAGGGGAGGCTAATCAGCTTATTAATAGCAACATTTAGCAGTATACTTGAATGAACTTCGATAATTTAATTCACTGTCATTAATATTAAGTCTTATAGACTTTTTTTTACTTATCCCGTCACTTGATTTCGCTATTTGACCTTGAACGCATTGGCGTCAGAAGTCAAACTTGAAAGTCGCACATTATGCAATACGAAAGACGTGATCGAAGGGTAAAACAATTTAAAAAAGGTATGAACTCAAAATTTCAGTCGGTTAAAACCAAGGAATTAAGTGAGAAGTCAAACGCAGTGACTAATTTAAAACGTATAAAAAACGAATATAACAGGAGAACTTCTGAAATACAATCCAAAGAACAGAATAAACAAACACCCTTCAAAACATTCAAATAAAGCATCGAGCGCACATAAATGAAAGTAATCGAAAAGAACAGAGAAAAATGCTTTAAAATGGAAAAAACATATGTGGAAAGGGATCGGTGTCAGAACTACCAAAAGGAAGCAATACAAGAAACCATTCGCATTGCGGAACAGACAAAACTAGAGGCAAACTGATAGTTTTCAGGCAACGAAAAACCAATGAGAATTGATACAGATAAAATACAGAAATAAAGAGAAATCTGACCAAAAGGAACATTTTCAAAAACTGTCACGAAAATGATTAAAAGCACATTGCTACTTTGAAATGATTGAAATTAACAAAAAACATGACATATTACAATAACTCAACTCCAAAATAGAAAATATTCAACAATCATTTTTTAAAAAATGTATCCACGTCAATAGAAACTTCAGCTACAACTAAAACAAATCATTGGAAAACAAATTGCAGCATAGAAAGGGAGATGAGATCTGTCTTCATTGACAAAAACAATAATGGGTGACATTGAAAAATTCAAAAAATAATTGCGAAAACAATTAGTGTCAAATCACAAGAACCAAACGATATCAACTGGCTCATTAGATGGGTCACGTACGTCCCATTAGAAAGCCAAATCGACCTGCCTGTGATGAAACTAAATCCTAAAACCATAAAAACACAAAACGGCCAAACAAAAACAAATAAATTTTTATGAAAACGCAGACAAAATGCAAGCCAAATAAAAATTTCATTTTGTCCGTTTGGAACAAAAGAAAACCAATGGAAGATAGAACAAAACAAGCATAGCAGACTAATGCCGGGCGAATAGCTCTCAAACGACAATCCTGCGGCTTCGTCAGTAGCTAGCGATGGTTTAGGTAAGCTGGCTTTAACTTTATTGAAGGGCGTGTGAGGTGAGCGCGGCCGGCGGGCATTGCTGTTTTTGAGGACGAAAAGTCAAAAGGGTCGGACGAAAAGAACAACAAATACGGGCAAAACTAAAAATCCACTAATTTGATAAAGTCACAAAAAAAATTCCATGAACTCATACCATTAAATACTTTTATTTCTACCTCATTAGAAAACCAAAAATAAATGTCATAGTCAATCGCTAGAAAAAATAATAAAAGCAACAAATTCGGGTAAAACTCAAAAAATTACTCAAAAAAACTACAGGGGGACCCAGGGAACGAATTCATCAGTCACTAAAAATTAGAGGCAGAGAATATAGCTTGAAACATGGAACTTAGACTTACTGAAGGTAAAAGTCTACTTTTTTGCCATAAACTTAGGAGGGCAAAAAATAGACTTAGTTAGAAATCTAACTTTTGACACTTGCAATTAAACCGCTATAAAAACTCGGCTGCTTCGCTATCGGAGACTGAGACATTTAGTTTATTTCAACTCTTGTATATTTTAAGAAGAAAACTTAGAACTTGGAACTCTTGTACTCTTAAATTCAATTTCAAATGAATTTGAGCACTTTCGTACCCTTCGGTTTTCTAAATACAATAGAATGAAATCTTAGCCCCCCTCGGGCGGCTAAGTATATGTTCTAACATATACTTAGCTGCCCATTGAGGGGTACACGAAATTGCATCTGTACACCATTAGAACACATGGGTGAAAATTAGTAGCATTCGTAGAAAAATTAGTCAACCAAATGGCAGTTCTGTCACTTCGGGCAGTTATTTAGCACTAAATATTACACACTCAAAATTCTTCAACAGAATACCTAAATTTTAAATGGATGTGTGTCACTCTTTCTGTTCATCAAACTCACATTCTCTCAAAAAGACTTCTAGTCATAGCAAATAGATTTTCAAATTATTCTTGACGATTTCGGTACGTAAAAGACTACACACTCCACAAACCGGGACATATTGAACATAAATCATAAACTGGAATTAGGTCTCAATTTCAACGACAATTCCGACTAGTTAAAGCAAACGATGACTAGCTTAATATCATTTCTTTGCCATGTATCTCGAAAAACAAAGCCTCGCTAAGCTATTCAACTTTTAAATATCCAAGAAAGAGTGGCAAGCAGGAACCAAGAAAGACCTATACCAGGCTGACAACCACCATCTAGCCTTGCTTTCCACTTTCATAACATTCCACCTTTTAATAAGTTCTTGTTAACAAGTTATTTCAAAGAATATTGCGATATGGAAATTGCTTCTCACGTTAGTACTGAAGAAAGATAGAGCTGAAGCTCAGACTCAATCTCTGTATTTCAAATTGAAGCTCCGACTCAATCTGTATTTCAAATTACATAACTTCTGAAACATACAAGTACATCGAAAACAGCTCATTTGCCTCGATGCCAAAATTAATCAGAAACGGAAACAACAAAAGCAGAGGCTTGATGCAACTTTTATTCTATTCAATTTTATTAAATAGTAAACACTATCAAACACCATAAGACTGGTCTGAAATTCTTATAATTGATATGTGAAGTCGTACTGATCCCAATACTAATCAAAGTGCCTAACTTGTCAGAATCAGAGTCCAAAGCATGGCGACAATGATGTTCAAAATGGATACCACCATTACTATGAAAGAGTTGGATCCTTTCCGCTTGTGCCCCCAGTACGCTATGCACCCCCCAAGTTACAGAGCACGTGCCATTACATAGTAAATCATTATGTAAAAATATGGCACGTGCGTCTGTGGGCGCAAATAATATGCACCAACTAAGCTGGGGGGGGGGGGGGGGGGCACAAACGGAAAAGATCCAAAGAATTAGTAGCGTTACCAAACCAGAGTGACAAAAATACACCTAAAAGTATTCCTTCGTCAAGTGCAATTCGGTCACAGCTAAGCTATTACTTATTTTCCATACTAAATTTTCTCGTAAAACGACCTGCAAAAACGAAACGTTTCAGGGGCAGCCAATTGAAGGACCTTTAGAAAACACCACAAATTTTTGACAAAAACCCGCCTGAGTGAATCTTTCAAAAAAATCGCGGCAAAATTTATGTTCTCCAGCAGCGAATCCGTTTTCGCCGATAAACTCGGGAAGGTTTAGATGGTCACTCTACATTACGCTCAGACAAAAAAATTCCGAACCAGACCATCGAAAACGCCATTAACGACCGACCCACTTACGTAGAGTCACAACTGTCGTAGATCTGATGGACTTCAGAACCACCAAAGCAGGCTGTTCATTGGATTAATCAATTTGCTTGTAGACTCAGACAAAAGAGCCTCAAAGACTCGTTTTTAATTGCAAGGGCTAACAAATCTACCTGTATAAATTAAAACCTGCTGCCTCATCTCGATAAAAATATTAATTCCAAAGGATTCCAAGGAACGATCTGGATAACTATGAGGTGGAAGAAACAGCTGTTCCAAGAAGCGCAGGAAAAAATGCTCTCTTTTGCGATCGTTATGTTCAAATAGTATAATGTACTATGTTCAATACAATTGATGCGCCACTGTACATGTGAAACATTGCAGTCAAACTGCCGGAAAATAGCCGCCATTGACGCACATTGGGGTTGACAGAAAAAATTAAGAGAAAAAAATTGACAGAATTTTTCTGAGCGTCAAAACTTTCTTATTTGGTGTTTTAATTCACCTTCTAAAGTGATGGCTATTAAGCGTAATACTAACGCCATCTAGCAATAGATTTAATCAACTTTGTTAACCAAATGCACTATGGCATAATGGCCGGGATTTATATGTTTATCCCGGTTTTTCATTTTTCTCTTTTGACTTTGTCCGTATTCACTACATTACGTAATTCAATACCTGAAAAAATTTAAAATACATTTAGTTGAAACAGAGAATGAAGTCAGAAGTCAAGCGTGAAAATCGGGACTTACGTAAAACGTGATCACAAGGCAAAGCGAATTTAAAAAAACATAGCAGGACAAGTTCTGACGTACAATTCAAAAAATTTTCATTGACTGAACAAAAAACTAGACCTAGAAATGACTATGACTTCACTGGGAAAACCATTCACAAAAAATTGAAAAAAAACAGTCAAAAAATCAAAGTGAAAATGCCGCAAGTGAACAAAAAAAACAACTAGCGAGAAACCGAATTTTTGTTGGAACACCATTTTCTCATTCTACTGTGAAATTCGAGTGAAAAAATTTCACGCCGCAAAATCACTCGCTTTTGCTCCATTTTTGTTTTGACGTGACCAAAATCACGACTCCTATTTGATTTTAAAAATCATGAAAATGTCTGAAGAGACCTTAAAAAAAGACAGCGCCCCAAAATTGAATTGTAAAAAAAGAACGCTTAATAATAGCCGGAGGGCCGGAGGGTTATTAGAAAATATATCAACAACTCAAGCAGTCTCTGGCAAAAAGGATTGCTACGATTTTTGGACGACAGGTTTTGCCAAATTCTGCTATTTGTTCTAAGGAAACTGCTCCTTAATATAAATGCGATAGACACACAAAAACATGACCAATTTTTGGAGGAATTGCTCCATTCCTCTTAAAAAAAGCTGGCTTCAGCGGGTGAGGAAAGGGCATTAACATCACTAGGGAGCTTCAAAATACGCCAGCTGGTTACAGACACAGCTTATTAAAAAATATCAATTGCCATTGAACTAAAAACCTATAAAATCGCCTTCTTCGTGCGTAAACTGACACCAATAAAATTAATTGCAATTCTTGGAAGTAAACCTGCAGGAAAAATTTCCAGGAAGCTAATTAGGATAAAGCACAGTATGATCAAAACTACTCGAAACAATTTTATCTTAATTCGATAATTTTTAGTTCAATTTCAATAAACCTTTTCACTCGTCAACGAAACGAAGATAAATCTGAACAGCCGACAGAATAGCAGAGAGAACCCTCTCATCGAATTATATCCCTATGTAGAAACTGAACCAACAGCTCGCCGACAGAACAAGCCCAGAAAGGATCGCCATAAAATGATACGCCCAATTTCCGAGCAAATTTAAATAACAAACGAAAAATCCAGGTGAAGAATTTTGACTCAATGACAGAAATCTTCTAATTAGTTCAGTGAGCCACCAACAATGACAAACAATAAAAGTAGCAATATCTAAAAAGACCAAAGTCAGATGAACTCTCGAATGACTGATGAGGCGTTCGATTCATTTATTCATTTATTATAACGGGGGGAATGGGGGGTTAAGTTCATCAAGGGGCTTTGAATGACGTGACTATAGCTTGATCATAGAAACTAGTAAAATTCAAGATGAAGCACCCAAACTCAGGGCTTTCAAGAGTAGGATGCCACCAACTGACTACGAATGTCTTAAATTGTGAACGAGAGGAAAACTGCAATAAAAATTGTGAACGAGAGAGCAAAACTGCAATAAAATTGCAAACGAGAGAGCAAAACTGCAATAAAATTGCAAATGAGAGAGCAAAACTGCAATAAAAATGTGAACGAGAGAGCAAAACTGCAAAAAAATTGTGAACGAGAGGAAAACTGCAATAAAATTGTGAAGGAGAGAGCAAAACTGCAATAAAATTGTGAAAGAGCAAAACTGCAATAAAATTGTGAACGACAGAGCAAAATCTCATTAAAATTGTGCACGAGAGAGCAAAACTGCAATGAAAGTGAGAGCGAGAGAGCAAAACTGCCATAAAACTGTGAACGAGAGAGCAAAACTGCAATAAAATTCAGAACGAGAGAGCAGAACTGCAAAAAAATTGCAAACGAGAGAGCAAAACCGCAATAAAATTGTGAACGAGAGAGCAAAACCGCAATAAAATTGTGAACGCGAGAGCAAAACTGCAAAAAAATTGTGAACGAGAGAGCAAAACCGCAATAAAATTGTGAACAAGAGAGCAAAACTGCAATAAAATTGAGAACGAGAGAGCAAAACTATAATAAAATTGTGAATGAAAGAGCAAAACTGCAGGAAAATTGTGAACGAGAGAGCAAAACTGCAATAAAATTTTGAATGAGAGAGCAAAACTGAAAACAATGTCAGTAAAACGTTAGCATGCAAAACAAATTCGGTAAAGACCAGAAACGAGTAGAAGAAGAGCAAAAAAAACTCGAGAACAAACAAGGCACAAAATAAGAAGTATTATCAGAAAACCAAGCTGTCTTGGAAATTATTATCCACGAAAGCATATTAAAAAGAAAATGCAGACAAAACCGATCTCACTTTTTCAAGAATGGCGAGGTGGTTGGGAGATGAAGTCGTTAGTGGTAGGTGGGTTGAATGTTTAGTTGTAGGATGGGCTCTACTTATAGAGTAAACTTAATTGCGTGATATGGTAGTTCAGAGAAATTTTTAAAAATCCGAAATATAATCACTGAATTATTAGAAAATGCTTTCAGAATGCCGAAAACCTCTTTTGAAAACACTAAAGAATCAACTCAGAAGCAACTTTTTTTTTATCTGTTACAAAGTAAAAAACCATACACTGAATAAAATATTAATAAGACCAATATTTACCAAAACCAACAGGTCAGGACACAGAAAAACGCATTACTGATATTTTTAACTGAATGATATTATAGAAAACTTATACATGAGGCTGAGAGAATTAACACTCCTAAAAACTTAATATAAAGACAGCAGAATGCCTGAAAAGATGTAGAATAGACATGCGCAACGTCCATTAAAGATAGAAACAGTTACAGAAATTTGAGTTGGAGAGTTATCGACGCCGCTAAAAACTTGTAAAAAAACTCTTTCCGTGATAAAGTACCACTCATTTCTTGTTCCACTCCTCGGAATACGTTTTAAATCTTTTCTTGAGGGAGGTTAGACACTTATGATTAAAATCAATTCACGGAGCTAATTTAAAATCCTTTGCTAGATAGAGAAATAAAGGCACAAGCGCAAAAGCCGTCAATGAAAAGTAAAACGTAAATCAGGAAATTTTACTTTCTCAGCCTTGCCGTGTGAGCAAATGTGAAAGAGTGTCAGGCTGCCAAAAAATCAGCACGACAATTCGTCTTGAAACACAATCGACAGAATTGTCGAGTCAAAGAGGCACGGTTTTTACAAATTTAGAGAAAAACAAAATCCAGCACGTAAAGTGCATAAACATTTATGATCAGCGTGCTAAGTAACAAACTGTTCGATCAATGTCAATGGTCACCCAATAAAAGAATTGACAAATAAAAAAATCTTGTTATATAAGCAGCAAGGGCTGGCAAGCAGGGGCAGGCAAAACAATTTATACTAAAAGTAATGATTAGCTAGAGCTTCTTGATGTCAAAATCCTCAAAACAACAAAACTATAACGTTAAAGCATTCGGATAAACGCAGTGAAAAGCCAAAACAATGTTGCTAACTTGAGTTGAGATTTTCGAAGTTGAAAATTTGAAAAAGAAAATAACTGCAAAATTGTCTAATTATTTAAACCAATGAGTTAGAAAACAAAGTTCCCTTTTTAAATATTCAGAACAAAAATGTAATCCAGCAGAATTTTGGTTGCACAAAAAACCACAAACAGAACAAGAACAAAAAGCTGACAAAACTGCAATAATTGGCCACAACTGAAGAAATTTTTCTCTAGTTTTTGACGAATGACCTCGAAAAAACTACTCCCACTAAATTACGAAAAACCGGACCCAAGCTCTGAAAAAAATATTGCCCCCGAAGGAGTGGAAATTCGAAAATCGACAAATTTTTTTAAAAAAATTCAAAATCTAATTCAAATGGAAAATTCGCTAAATTTCATATAACTATCGCCAAAAACCACTTCATTGCACCCTTTGAAAGCCTCAAGCAAACACTTCTAGCCCAATCAAAGCTGCATTGGCTCCTAATCACATTTTGAAACAAAAGAAATCATAATAGAAATGAGATACAGCAAACTTTATTGAAGTCTCAAATTCGTGATATCAATATCAACAAAACCATTTCTCGATGATCGATTATTGTGGATTAAATTGAAACAAAAGACGAAAAGGAAGATAAGTCTTCCGAAGGTAAGAGAACATTAAAGCGTCAAACAGGGATAGCTTCCGACATTAGAGGAAATTTTGATAAAGACCAGAAAACTCCTTTTCTATCATCAATTTTTTCCAACCAGTTTGTTCATCTGGATACGTTTCTTTTTCGAGCGCGGACAAGTGATACGAAAAATACAGGTATAACGAAACATTAAAATGTACTCCTTTCCCATTTGACCATGCAAGAAATTTTTAAGCCATTGCGCAATAAAAAAAAGTCTCGCTCCTTTGGTATTTCGCAACAGCCAGTGCACGAAAACATCGTCAATTAATGTTGTTCTGTAACTGAGCCGTAATGCTGTTTTCAGTTCTTAAAAACAGTCCATTTTAAAACAGGAACGTAAAAAGATGTGAAAGAAATAATGCCAAAGGTGTGGCTGATGGTTTCACGGTTCCATTTTCATTTATACAACCAAAATAGTGAAACCTTGGAAAACTTGTGGTTAAAAACTGTTCCCCAACGTTTCTGGTCATTATGTACCAGTGCTAATTGATTCTGATTCTTCCTACGATGAGTAATAACCGAATAAAATTGGCGAAGGAAAATTAAGAAGTAATTTCATAATCTAACTTAGCTCGTGTGATCTTTTCAATCTATCCAAAAATTCTTTTCATCATCCAACTCGTGTGATGATTTTACTATAACTCTAAATTCATTTCATCGTTAAACTTGCGTGATCATTTCAATCCGAATCTAAAGTAATTTCACACTTCAATTAAATTCCTGACAAGTTTCGATTTGTGTGATCTATTGAGAGAAATATTTGGAAACACTATTACAAACAGTTCAATCCAACAATGGCTAGTGGTGAGTTTTAACATCTGTTCTTTAAATTGATCATTGAGTTGTGTAAATAATTAGGTGAACCATATAAAAAACACAGATTTTTTTATAGTGTAAAGTAGAAGGAAGAACTATGTCCGGATCTTAACCTGGCAAAAATAATCGATATTTTGTTTTGATCTATTAGTGAAAAAAGATTAAAAAAAACTGCATCAACGTTCAGTATAGTGTAAAGTAGAGGCAGAAAATAAGTCCGAATTTTAACCTGCCTATTCTATCGATGTTTTGGTTTGTTCTATTAGTGAAAACACATAAAACTGCATCAACGTTTAGTATAGTGTGAAGTAGGGAGAGGAACTATGTCCGAAATTTAACCTGCCATTTCTAATCGATATTTTGGTTTATTCAATTAGTGAAAACGCATAAAAAACTGCATCAGCGATTAGTATAGTGTGAAGTAGAGGGAGGAACTATGCCCAAATTTTAACATGGAAAATTTAATCGAAGTTTTGGTTTGTTCTTTTTAAAGAAAACACGTAAAAAATCACATCAACGCCTAGTATAGTGTAAAATAGAGGAAGGACTTACGCCGAATTGTTGACCTAGCAAGACATTTTGATTTGTTCTATTAGTGAAAACACAAAAAATCATATCAACGCCTAGTATAGTGTAAAATAGGGGAAGGACGTATGCCGAATTTTTGACCTAGCAATTCTAATCAACATTTTGGTTTAAACTATCTGTAAAATGATATAAGAAAATCACACCAACGCCTAGCCTAGTGTAGTGTAAAATAGACGGAGGACTTATGCCGAAATTTTGACCCACATTTCTAATCGAAATTTTGGAATATTCTATTTGTGAAATCAAATAAAATCATATCAACTTCTAGAATAGTGTAAAATAGAGGTGGGGATTATGCCGAATTTTTTGACCTCACAATTCTAAGTGACATTTTGGTTTATTCTGTCTGTGAAATCATACAAAAAATCATATCAACTTTTAGTATAGTGTTAAGTAGAGGGAGGACTTGACAAATTTTCACCTAGCAATTCTAATCGACATTTTGGTTTACTCTATCTGTGATATTATAAAAAAATCACATCAGCGCCTAGTATATTGTCAAAAAGAGGGAACATTTCTGCCGAATTTTAATTTTCAAATTTTTATTAAAGTTTTTACTGTTTTAATAGTAAAACATGGATACAGCGTAAAACATGAGTTAAAAATTAGGATAGAGCATGGTTACCTAATAAAATTTTCTGAGTTTTGGCATTATTCTTGAACTTATCGGTCGTCATCTGTGTTTAGAGTCATTCACGAAGTCTGTACAGTTGAGTGAATTTGATAGAGAGTATTTTTCTTTCCACACTTCTGCAATGGAGTTGCAATGGTGAAGGAGAGGAAAGTGAATGGAGATTGGTCGGTTTGCAACTCGCTTTTTTATCTGCCGAAAATTCTACTGAAGAACTTGTCAAAAATCGGAATCATAGATGAGAAAATATTTGTTCATATTGACGTCTCAACTATAAACAAAAAAGCAGAAGAATTCGCGACTGTCAGATGATATCGAACTGACATCCGACGTTCAACGACAGTTTGGCGATTTTGAAACTGCATATTTTCCACTGCATAATAACCAATTGGCATACATGCGTGAAGTAGAGATTCTAAAGTTTGTGGTGTTTTTCCAGTGCGGGATGAGTATTCTTTTCTCGAACCCTCTTTTACAAATGATTTAATCATGAATGTTGGAGAGGAGCATGGATCAATTGATTGAAAACAACCTGAGATGTGTGACGCTGGTGATGACGGAAACCAAGAAGGTACGAATCAGGATCAAGAAGACATGTTTAAGGAAAGTGCGCACGAAGAAAACATGTATGAGAAAAATGAGAGCGAAGAAAGCATGAATGTGGAAATTGATTCCGAAGAAAACATGTATGAGGAAAGGGAAATCGACAAAAGCATGTATGTGGAAAGTTAGTCCGAAGAAAACATGTACGAGGAAAGGGAAATCGAAGAAAGCATGTATGTGGAAAGTGAGTCCGAAGAAAACATGTAACACGAAAGTGAGGCCGAAGAAAGCATGCATGTGGAAAAAGAGTCAGAAGAAAACATGCATGAGGAAAGTGAAGTCCAAGAAGAAATGTATGATAAAAATGACAAAGAAATGAATGAGGAAAATGAGATCACAAAACACAAGTCTGAGAATAATAAGGACGAAAAAGTAATGAACAAGGAAGAGGAAGATAGGCATGAGGAAGAAGACATGCTTGAGGAGATTGAGAACGAAAAGGAAAAGGACGAGAAAGATAGGGACAAAGAATGCATTTCTGAGGAGTCATCGTTTTCGGTATGTCTAGATTGTGGAGGTAACTGTGGACGAGAAACCGTTGTCTTCGGTTAAACGTCGCACGGTGAAATCTCAACCCAAAAGAAAAAGTTGAGTATGCGACCTGAAAATGTGAACACACCCTCTAACTATGCGTCACAGATTGTCTCCAACGCTCCCAGGAAGAAGTTATCCTTCAAGAAAAGCGGTGTACGGAAGTCCTTGCACTTCAATTCATTTGATGAAAACAAAATATTCACCAGAAACCATCATAGCCTCACTGATGCACCGAAAAAGAAGCCCAGAGTGTTTCAAAGAGCACAAAACGTTTTACAGTGAAGGCTATTTACTGGAGATATGGAGAGCGACGACGAAGAGAACTCAAGTCCCTTGAAAAAAGTTAAAAAGGAAACTTTGTAGAGTTGATTACACAATCTGTCTCATAACTTTTCATAACTTGTTTTATTTATTTTTTACTCTTGTTTTGTAACAAATAATGATGAAACAAATGCGAAAAATCTCGTCAGCATAATATCATTAATATTGAACACGTACAAATTGTTATACAATACATAAGCGAAATAAAAACAATATAAAACGCATAAATCAGCTTTTTGAAGTTTACATGACACGAGTTCGTTCACTCATTGGGGAAATTGAGGTTGAAGATGGTAGTAATAGGAGATCGGTTTGCCGAGTGAATCTGCAAAATAGTGCAAACTTGTTTGTTAGCTAATAACATCCAATGAGCACCCCGAGAAGTTGAAACATCGGAATTGACAATACAAAACATATCCAGAGGAATGAGATAGGAAACATGGTTCGCTGGAAAAAAACCCCAAAAATGTGAATTTCAAAGTGAGTCCGAAGAAAACATGTAACACAAAAGTGAGGCCGAAAAAAGCATGTATGTGGAAAAAGAGTCAGAAGAAAACATGCATGAGGAAAGTGAAGTCCAAGAAGAAATGTATGATGAAAATGACAAAGAAATGAATGAGGAAAATGAGATCACAAAACACATGTCTGAGAAGAATAAGCACGAAAAAGTAATGAACAAGGAAGAGGAAGATAGGCATGAGGAAGAAGACATGCTTGAGGAGATTGAGAACGAAAAGGAAAACGACGAGAAAGATAGGGACAAAGAATACATTTCTGAGGAGTCATCCTTTTCGGTATGTCTAGATTGTGAAGGTAACTGTGGACGAGAAACCCTTGTCTTCGGTTAAACGTCGCACGGTGAAATCTCAACCCAAAAGAAAAAGTTGAGTATACGACCTGAAAATGTGAACACACCCTCTAACTATGCGTCACAGACTGTCTCCAACGCTCCCAGGAAGAAGTTATCCTTCAAAAAAGCGGTGTACGGAAGTCCTTGCACTTTAATTCATTTGATGAAAACAAAATATTCACCAGAAACCATCATAGCCTCACTGATGCACCGAAAAAGAAGCCCAGAGTGTTTCAAAGAGCACAAAACGTTTTACAGTGAAGGCTATTTACTGGAGATATGGAAAAAACCCCGAAGATGAGAGATATGGAAAAACCCCAAAAATGTGAGATATGGAAAAAACCCCAAAAATGTGAATTTCAAAGTGAGTCCGAAGAAAACATGTAACACGAAAGTGAGGCCGAAGAAAGCATCTATGTGGAAAAAGAGTAAGAAGAAAACATGCATGAGGAAACTGAAGTCCAAGAAGAAATGTATGATGGCAATGACAGAAATGAATGAGGAAAATGAGATCACAAAACACATGTCTGAGAAGAATAGGGACGGAAAAGTAATGAACAAGGAAGAGGAAGATAGGCATGAGGAAGAAGACATGCTTGAGGAGATTGAGAACGAAAAGGAAAACGACGAGAAAGATAGGGACAAAGAAAACATTTCTGAGGAGTCATCGTTTTCGGTACGTCTAGATTGTGGAGGTAACTGTGGACGAGAAACCGTTGTCTTCGGTTAAACGTCGCACGGTGAAATCTCAACCCAAAAGAAAAAGTTGAGTATGCGACCTGAAAATGTGAACACACCCTCTAACTATGCGTCACAGATTGTCTCCAACGCTCCCAGGAAGAAGTTATCCTTCAAGAAAAGCGGTGTAAGGAAGTCCTTGCACTTCAATTCATTTGATGAAAACAAAATATTCACCAGAAACCATCATAGCCTCACTGATGCACCGAAAAAGAAGCCCAGAGTGTTTCAAAGAGCACAAAACGTTTTAAAGTGAAGGCTATTTACTGAAGATATGGAAAAAACCCCAAAAATGTGAGATGGAAAAAACCCCAAAAATGTGAGATATGGAAAAAACCCCAAAAATGTGAATTTCAAAGTGAGTCCGAAGAAAACATGTAACACGAAAGTGTGGCCGAAAAAAGCATGTATGTGGAAAAAGAGTCAGAAGAAAACATGCATGAGGAAAGTGAAGTCCAAGAAGAAATGTATGATAAAAATGACAAAGAAATGAATGAGGAAAATGAGATCACAAAACACATGTCTGAGAAGAATAAGCACGAAAAAGTAATGAACAAGGAAGAGGAAGATAGGCATGAGGAAGAAGACATGCTTGAGGAGATTGAGAACGAAAAGGAAAACGACGAAAAAGATAGGGACAAAGAATACATTTCTGAGGAGTCATCCTTTTCGGTATGTCTAGATTGTGAAGGTAACTGTGGACGAGAAACCCTTGTCTTCGCTTAAACGTCGCACGGTGAAATCTCAACCCAAAAGAAAAAGTTGAGTATACGACCTGAAAATGTGAACACACCCTCTAACTATGCGTCACAGACTGTCTCCAACGCTCCCAGGAAGAAGTTATCCTTCAAAAAAGCGGTGTACGGAAGTCCTTGCACTTTAATTCATTTGATGAAAACAAAATATTCACCAGAAACCATCATAGCCTCACTGATGCACCGAAAAAGAAGCCCAGAGTGTTTCAAAGAGCACAAAACGTTTTACAGTGAAGGCTATTTACTGGAGATATGGAAAAAACCCCAAAGATGAGAGATATGGAAAAACCCCAAAAATGTGAGATATGGAAAAAACCCCAAAAAAGTGAATTTCAAAGTGAGTCCGAAGAAAACATGTAACACGAAAGTGAGGCCGAAGAAAGCATCTATGTGGAAAAAGAGTAAGAAGAAAACATGCATGAGGAAACTGAAGTCCAAGAAGAAATGTATGATGGCAATGACAGAAATGAATGAGGAAAATGAGATCACAAAACACATGTCTGAGAAGAATAGGGACGGAAAAGTAATGAACAAGGAAGAGGAAGATAGGCATGAGGAAGAAGACATGCTTGAGGAGATTGAGAACGAAAAGGAAAACGACGAGAAAGATAGGGACAAAGAAAACATTTCTGAGGAGTCATCCTTTTCGGTATGTCTAGATTGTGAAGGTAACTGTGGACGAGAAACCGTTGTCTTCGGTTAAACGTCGCACGGTGAAATCTCAACCCAAAAGAAAAAGTTGAGTATGCGACCTGAAAATGTGAACACACCCTCTAACTATGCGTCACAGATTGTCTCCAACGCTCCCAGGAAGAAGTTATCCTTCAAGAAAAGCGGTGTACGGAAGTCCTTGCACTTCAATTCATTTGATGAAAACAAAATATTCACCAGAAACCATCATAGCCTCACTGATGCACCGAAAAAGAAGCCCAGAGTGTTTCAAAGAGCACAAAACGTTTTAAAGTGAAGGCTATTTACTGAAGATATGGAAAAAAACCCCAAAAATGTGAGATGGAAAAAACCCCAAAAATGTGAGATAAGGAAAAAACCCCAAAAATGTGAATTTCAAAGTGAGTCCGAAGAAAACATGTAACACGAAAGTGAGGCCGAAAAAAGCATGTATGTGGAAAAAGAGTCAGAAGAAAACATGCATGAGGAAAGTGAAGTCCAAGAAGAAATGTATGAAAAAAAATGAAAAAGAAATGAATGAGGAAAATGAGATCACAAAACACATGTCTGAGAAGAATAAGGACGAAAAAGTAATGAACAAGGAAGAGGAAGATAGGCATGAGGAAGAAGACATGCTTGAGGAGATTGAGAACGAAAAGGAAAACGACGAGAAAGATAGGGACAAAGAATACATTTCTGAGGAGTCATCCTTTTCGGTATGTCTAGATTGTGAAGGTAACTGTGGACGAGAAACCGTTGTCTTCGGTTAAACGTCGCACGGTGAAATCTCAACCCAAAAGAAAAAGTTGAGTATGCGACCTGAAAATGTGAACACACCCTCTAACTATGCGTCACAGATTGTCTCCAACGCTCCCAGGAAGAAGTTATCCTTCAAGAAAAGCGGTGTACGGAAGTCCTTGCACTTCAATTCATTTGATGAAAACAAAATATTCACCAGAAACCATCATAGCCTCACTGATGCACCGAAAAAGAAGCCCAGAGTGTTTCAAAGAGCACAAAACGTTTTACAGTGAAGGCTATTTACTGGAGATATGGAGAGCGACGACGAAGAGAACTCAAGTCCCTTGAAAAAAGTTAAAAAGGAAACTTTGTAGAGTTGATTACACAATCTGTCTAAGAACTTTTCATAACTTGTTTTATTTATTTTTTACTCTTGTTTTGTAACAAATAATGATGAAACAAATGCGAAAAATCTCGTCAGCATAATATCATTAATATTGAACACGTACAAATTGTTATACAATACATAAGCGAAATAAAAACAATATAAAACACATAAATCAGCTTTTTGAAGTTTACATGACACGAGTTCGTTCACTCATTGGGGAAATTGAGGTTGAAGATGGTAGTAATAGGAGCTCGGTTTGCCGAGTGAATCTGCAAAATAGTGCAAACTTGTTTGTTAGCTAATAACATCCAATGAGCACCCCGAGAAGTTGAAACATCGGAATTGACAATACAAAACATATCCAGAGGAATGAGATAGGAAACATGGTTCGCTGGAAAAAACCTCAAAAAAGTGAATTTCAATGTAATGAAGATAACAATTTTTTCAGTTGACTATTATCAAAATTTTGTCACTTGACCACTGTTGTTTATCAAAATTGTTGACAATTTGCCACCAGAAACCAATGCTTCGACTGTTTTTTTTTGAGATTTTCTGTTAAATAAAATTCGAGACATATTTTGGGATTTTTTGCAATAAATAAAGGTACTTGTGTGTTGCTTCTGGAGGAATTCCACTCATTATTCTGGAGGGTTTCGAATTAAAGTCTCGATCACTTCTTTTGAATTGGTTTTCTTTTGTTGACCTTCCGTTTGAACTTCTTGTGTGTTCTATGGTTTTTCGCCTTTTGATTTTAGTTCCTTTTGTTGGTCGACTTTTTCTTGTACCCCGATTTTTGCCTACTCCTAATTGCTTCTTCGAGGTGTCAAAGCAGGTCTTTTGAGTGCCTTTTTCTTTGAGGTTCTTCCAGCAGCATCTCCTCCAATTTGTGGTAGGGAAGATTCCACAAATTCACGTCCAATTCTTTTAGCAGCAGGTAAAAATAATTTCTAATTACTGGAAAAGCGATACGAGCTACCGTGCCAGCAAAAATTCCAAAACCTCTTCCACGTTGTCTTGATATTCCACTAAAATAAAGAGTAGATTCAGATCCCACCATTTTTGAATTCAGTATATGGTGAAATCATTTATTTTTGTTTTCTGAATAGTAAACTGACTTGGGTCAAACCAACAGATACGAATGGAATTAATTCTCCTGTTTAGGTACGGAGCTCTGTTTAAATTGAGAGGATTGAGTTTCTCAACAAACGTCGAAATTGTAGATTATCGAAAGAAATATTATTTATGAATTTTGTAAAACATATTTTATCTTTGCTCGAATGGAAAGCAACGCAGAACGGGAGTCTTTGTATCTCCAATAAATGAGTATCATTCACGAAGTCCGTACAGTTGAGTGAATTTGATAGAGTGTACTTCTTCTTTCCACACTTCTGCAATGGAGTTGCAATGGTGAAGGAGAGGAAAGTGAATGGAGATTGGTCGGTTTGCAACTCGCTTTTTTATCTGCCAAAAAAATTCTACTGAAGACAAATTGTCACAAATCGGAATCATAGATGAGAAAGATTTTGTTCATATTGAAGTCTCATTATTAACATGATTTTGTTCAGTATTTATATTACCTTAATTTCAGTGCACTTCAACAACGTCAAGGTAAACCAATAACGAATGGATTCTCATAATATCTATAGGATATAGGCTCTCATGCGGTCCGATACCCTTAAGCCAAACATTTAAAGGGAATCCAAGTATTGTAGACAGGTGAGGACTAAAAATCACAAGATGTGAATATTTGCTTGGTAAAGAAATGTCAATTTTCCGAGATACTTGATTGATACTCCATTTGAGATCTACTTTTTGTGTCGACCGTTATTTCTTAAGCGAATTGTTCATGCTGGTGAGTATTTCATCGAGGGACATATAAAGTCCAGGTTGAATGTAAAGTGGATCATAATCGATACTGATCCCCACAGAAGGGATTGTTTCTTTCGTTTCCTTGGACTTGTTTGGGTTGTTGACGTGCCTGAACTTGCCTTCAGTTATGTTGTTGTAGAGAAAGGGATAGGAAATTTCCAGCAAAGCAATTTCCCAATTCCCCTCGAGAGCTATTTGATCCGGTAAAAAATTAGAAAAAGACACCAATAGGTTTTCCAATAAGTAAAAATTTTTAGAAGCTGAAGACACTATCTCAAGGGTAAAACTATCCATTCCTAAATAACCTTCTGCAGCTCTCGCTCATAGTATCTTCCTTTAAGGACACCGTTTGTTGAGTTTTAATTATAGAGGCTACTTCAGGCTCCGTTGACACCTTTTCAACTTGATAAATTTCGTGCTTAAATTGAGGTTTGTACCCTTTACGGAAATTGTACTCTTCGATTGCTAACCGGACTTTGTCTCCGCTCTTCAGTTTAGGTTTTCGGGCTTTTGGATCTTTCATTGAAGTGTACAGGACTTGTAGGTGATGTTCATTCCTGACGTCTTTACGTTTCATTCCAACGCTTCTGTTAACCCTACTGTTCATTGTTGATACAAAGTACAAGAGACCTGGTATATATTTCTCAGTTTCATACCCTTCAAGATAGGGATAAATACTTTTTTTCCAATGTACGAAAATATCTCAGCTAACAATGCCTTCATTTCAGTATGAACGCTGTAAATAACAATACCAGCATCTTCGCAAAAGTTTCTGGAGTCTGCAGGAAATTGCTCTCCACTATCAAAGCATAAATTTTTCGGAAACGTCAATTGATCATCACTCGAGCATGGTATGATAACATATGCTTCGTTACTTTTAGCGTTTTTGTTCCGCATTGATCTTACTCATACAAATCGTGAAAAAATAGCAACAGTCATCAAATACTTAGTTCCAGAGTTTCCATGAGCAAGTTTATCTACCTGAGCCAGATCCATACACCAAATCTCCTTAAGATATCGAACAATGAGAGGTATGTTGGATGTTTTGGAATAGCTTGTTTATGCTTCGTATACGATTGTTTCGATTAAAGAAAGTTTTTTTAATTATTTTTTCGTAAACTCACCATGCTCTTTTAATTTCAAAATAAATCTAAAACCTGCCTCTCCCCTCCGGTAGAGTTTTGCTAGATGAATCCTCTAAGAACGGGGAAAATATCCATTCTTCTTGCTCTTGCCTGACATTTTTGTTCGTTATTAATGATGAGGGTAGATCTAGAACCCTTAAAATTGTTTCATGGAGCAGAGAAAAAGTTCTTTGAGACCAAACAGTATTTATATTACCCTAACTTCAAATTCCAAATTTTACAAAACAATTGTTTGACTGTTCGAAGTTTTGATTTTTGATGAGTTGAGAATCAAATCCAAGATTTCTTTTTTGTAGAAGTCCTTCCCAAGTTGATTTCAAAAGAGTGTTTTGTACGCAGGTAATTTCGTAGTTTCACTTACCTCCCTTACTGTTCTTTCTGGCTTGCATTGAGAATTGGTTGTGTTGTGAAAGTTTTCGCTGTCAGGCTCAAAGAAATCATTTAAAGGATTTTCTGGTTGTTTTGTGAATTCTTTAATTTTCTGTAGTTGGCTCCAAAGATATTCAGGAAGAATAAACTTTGTTTTGTCTCCACCAATTTGTTAAAATTAGGTTCAAAATTTTTCGAGGACTAGGTTAGACAAAATCTTAAGAAGCTCCAAACCGTTCTGAGGCCAGAACTTGTCTCTCTGCGACTGGAATTCTCTTTGACAGGATTCTTTGTAACAGTCCTTTGTATTTGCAATCAAAGTAGTACGAGCTTTACTGTTTCGTACGAACTATTCAGCAGGAACTGATGTGCTTTCAGTTATATATCTTAGTAAGTCTGGGGTTTTAGGGTCGTGATCAATCATCAAATGACCGTTAATTAGTTGCATGATTGTACCACTGAATCAATTGATCACCGAGTCCTAATTGTCTCGCTAAAATTTTTAGCTGCTGTACGTCTCTTGGTGATTTGAAAAAGACAATGTGTGCGTTCTGGAGCTCAGCATCTCTACCGATCGGACTCTTGTGAACAGAGTGTTTCACGTATATACAGCTCAGTTTTCTATGTCTTCTGTGTCAAGTTTTTCAAACTCTTTTATCTTAGTTATTTCTTTGCATGAGTCATCAAAAATTATAAGATAGTTGCGTCCATCGTTTGGTAAAGACCTTACTATCTCGAAATCAACATTGTTGATAAATGCTATATTGGGGATTTGAAGTCATTTCATTGTAAAGGGATTGAAAAAGTTGATAGAAATACAAAATTTTATCGAAGAGGGGAAAGAAAGTACCATTCAGAGGCATCTGGTATATTATGAAACTTTTACCTGATCCGCTAGGAGCAACCATACTCATAAAACTACGCGATTGAGTTGCAATATTTTTTGAGTTGCTACACTTTATTAAATTGTAATCTTTTCAAGATATCTATTTAAATAATTACGGTAAAATTAAGGTAGTGGTTGAGGTAACACATAACCGAAACAAACTGATAAAATTGATGCCCACGGTGCAGTTTCTTCACATCAGCCAAAATGAATCGAAAGATATTGAACAATCTTCTCCCAAAATTTTCCAAGAATTTCGTTTGTTATGCTCATTATCAAATACCATATCGGTCGGAGTTCCAAAATCTTTTTCATCTGTCACTTTCAACTCTAACAACTTTACATTTTCCGACAACTGTTATGAAGAAATATTTGAAGAATAATGATTTTCACAATACTTATGTTAGATACACGAACACTGAGAAATCCTGTCCTGCCAAAATTGTCAATAGAAGCAGCTCCCGTGTATAATGAAAAAGGTCCGGGAGTAATCACTTCCGTCGTACTAACGGCATGAAATACACTTTTCTTCCGGGACTCTAACGTCCAACATTCTGTCGACAATTTTTTCATTATCGGTGGGAGAACGGCTTGTCAGAAAAATAGTCCTCTGCATCATGTAGAATGCTGGGAATTTGTGGAAGAGGCTTTCGAACTTCGTTAGGAGACAGCAGTAAAATTTGATGTAAACTCAATTCATCAGTGACTCGTTGATAGAGCTTTAGGAGTAACGAATTCCATGGGATTTGAGTTGGTTCTTCTAGTTTTCGAAAAGAAATTCTGATCCCTCTGGAGGAACAGGAAATGATGTCCCAAAATCATCTCGAGCTGGAAGCATATTTCAGGTATCCTACTTTTTGACACTTTGCTAGGACAGATAAACCAAAATTTGATTCAGAAGTTTTTGGTTCTGTTCCATTTTCTTTTTGCATTTCTTTATTGCGATATTCAGTAGCCTTCCTCTTCTTCAAAAAGTTGTTTGTATTCATGTTTGTAAGAAGCCTGATGTAAACAACTAGATCAAGTGAAAGCTATTTCAAAAATGAGTAACGTGTATTTTGATAAATATAGTGGATAAAGAAAATTAGAAAAAGTCACGTGGTTTTTTTTAGTTATTCTAAGCTTGCGTAAATGAGGTGATTCAAAATCGAAGTTCGACTTCTGACCTGTCTCACTATTTTACTATTGGTTAATTCTTTCACCGACGAGTACGAATAACAATTTTCAGAAATTCATTAAATCGTATTAACCTTGTCAACCAATTAGATTAGATGAAATAATGACGCAACTTTACGTCACTTTTAAGAATCTATTGTAAACATTACGGTTGAATTTTATTTGGCTTAATCGAAATTTCCCATGGCTTGTGATGATGATGCATGTTCCCCCTTTTATGAAAAACTTAATAATCAATTCAATGTTTTTGTCACTGGAAAAACAACCTACATAATTGAAAATTGAAGAATTTGAGAGCTTAAAAATAGGGAAACATATCAGCTGAAACTGTTTAGAACTTCTGTGAGTTTCAATTAGTAATAATTGATAGAAGCTTAATCAAAATTCCCACCAAAATTTCTGTTGAGTTTTATTATCAATCTGTTGATTGCTTACTGACTTTAGTTCTTCAATTTTTTTGTACCAAGTCTTCTACTATAGACCAATTAGTGAAATCCTCCTGAATGCCCTCCCCTTCCATCAGCGAATTCCTTTCCAAATTCTCAAGCGACCTAGTGTCGCTCGAATACGAATACTCCGCAAACGATTCAGGTTATTGATTACACGACAATCATTGCACAGGCCAACTCCAAACTTGTTCAACTCTCATTTTTTTATTAAAGATTGAGATAATTCTCAATTCTCCTTTGAGGAAAAACTTCTCAAATTTGGTTACTACTCATTTTGAGAGAAAAACTTATTTTCAAATAATTTACTTGTTAAAGTTTCTTTATTAAAAGATGCGAGAGATAGCAATTTGTCCCAGATTTTTGTTGAAACGTCTGAAGAATCTGAGTCGCCATCTGAATAAGAGTCATATATTCCAGAGTTCAAAATGTAACGAGAGCTTTGGTACCCGTACGATCTTAATGAAACATATGATGCAACGTTCTCCCGAAAATTCTCGATCACTATTTCGATGAGTTGCGGAGAAGCATTCGACTCCTTCTACTTGCGAAGACACAAACAAGGGAAGCACAATTATCAGATCGGTAATTTTGATGAAAGTCATGTTGATTTGTCATGTCATCTGAAAACCCTAAGCTGCTGAGTGAAATAGAAACAGTTGAACAGTTCCTACGAGACAGTCATGCACAGTTTTCTCAAAAAGTGTTTATAACTTTCAAATTAAAAACTTAAATTCACAGCTACTTAAAGAAAAGTTGGATAACATTTTACAGAGGTTAAGTAGTTTCGTTAAAATTAACCACGCTTTTGGTTTCGTTATGCAGAACGTTGGTGAAACCGACAACTTCAAATATTTTGACCTGGCAAACAACAACAGTTTTTCGGCTCCCATCGTTTTATCTGACAGAGATGATCTTCAATCTTTCAAAGAGAGAATTGACAGAGGAACTACATGAAAACCTATTGTTGCAGAAACGATACTAAGTGGAAGTTCTACACCCTCACAAACGTGTCGTTATTTCTGTATGATATGAAGGATGTCCTATTGGGATGTGGAGCAGTTAATTAACCCGAAGTTATGTTAAGACATGCTCACGTGAAAGGTTGTTACGAAATCGAAAAAGTCGCGAACCCTACAACGATAACCTAGGCATGATCAGAGCTCTCCCTTACAATATATATGGTGAAATTGATTATGTTGAAAAAACCATGGAGATTATCTCAAAGTTCTTACGGTACACTAACCAGGAACCAGATGGATTCCCATGTGTTGATTTTGATCAGATTCCTGTTTAAAAAGACTTTGTCAGTAAATGTTCAGGTTTATTCAGTTTACCTGAATGCCCTCCCCTTCCATCAGCGAATTCCTTTCCAAATTCTCAAGCGACCTAGTGTCGCTCGAATACGAATACTCCGCAAACGATTCAGGTTATTGATTACACGACAATCATTGCACAGGCCAACTCCAATCTTGTTCAACTCTCATTTTTTTTATTAAAGATTGAGATAATTCTCAATTCTCTTTTGAGGAAAAACTTCTCAAATTTGGTTACTACTCATTTTGAGAGAAAAACTTATTTTCAAATAATTTACTGTGTGAATTACTGTGTGAAACGATACTAAGTGGAAGTTCTACACCCTCACAAACGTGTCGTTATTTCTGTATGATATGAAGGATGTCCTATTGGGATGTGGAGCAGTTAATTAACCCGAAGTTATGTTAAGACATGCTCACGTGAAAGGTTGTTACGAAATCGAAAAAGTCGCGAACCCTACAACGATAACCTAGGCATGATCAGAGCTCTCCCTTACAATATATATGGTGAAATTGATTATGTTGAAAAAACCATGGAGATTATCTCAAAGTTCTTACGGTACATTAACCAGGAACCAGATGGATTCCCATGTGTTGATTTTGATCAGATTCCTGTTTTAGAAGATTTTGTCAGTAAATGTTCAGGTTTATTCAGTTTACTTTGACAACGGTCGTCAAGTACTTGGTGAAGTGTCATTGAAAAAAATTCAAAAGAAGTGTTGGCGCCACTTCAAATGAGCTACAAAAGCCATCAGACAGCAAATAACTTTTGGAACTGAAAAAACTTGAAATTTGTCAAAACTCATAAATAGTCAAAACTGAAAGATTTTACAAGTTGGGACCGAAAATCTGTACACCCCCCCCCCCGATTTTGGGAAGGCAAAACCCGAGAAACCCGAGGTCATGGCAGACGGTTAGGGTTACCTCTAAGCTACTCATGGACCCAACGAACGTTATTGCATCAGACCCACAAGTGTGGCTATTAGCACTTATATGGTGCAAAATTGGCAGTTTTCGATATTTTGTTATTTATTGTTAAATTCTTAAATTGTTAAATCTATGATACTTTAGATGACCATTTAATGTGAAATGTCGTACATTCGAGGCATTAAGAGCCACGTAATAACCATCCGTGCTTATGTCAACAAAAGCAAATATTGCAGTAATTTGACATTTACTATGTAAACAATGACCTATATCATTTTCTTGATTAATTAATCAGAAACAAGTAATGATGATATTATAATTGATAATTATTTGATTATTTACTTCAACCCAATTGTTTGATTAGTGAAACCGTATTGTATTTAGAACCATTAGAAACTTATCAAGAGCAGTTGGCTCTCAGATTGACTAAAATTTGATTCTTTAACAACTTTAGTCTTTTTGCTAAGTTTTGCTAGATCTTAAGATCTTGCGAGTTCTAAGTTAGTTGAGTTTACTTAACGAGAAGTTAGCAACATTACTAAAACTGGTTGAAGCCTTACAAACTTCAGCACGAGATTGAACATAGATTATCACTAAGGATTTTCTTAACTTCAATCAACAAAATTAAAGTTACAGTCCTTTAATACGTCCGAGCGACTAATTATTTCTGCGAGATCATTAGTCACTCGAACCCAGTGAAGAACCAGGCCGGCGTAAAACTCGAGAACCAGGCTGTGATATATCGGTTCCGCTGAGATTCTTGAGCAGCCGCAACAAACTGTAAATGTGATCAGTTTCAATGCTCATATCTGTTTGGTCTCTGATATCAACTCGATTTTGAAGAAGATGCGTAGCTTCAACAGCGATCAGTTTTTCGATAAACCATTTCAATTTAGAAAGACACAAAAATTCATGATGGTCGAATCAGACATGTCTACCCCAATGGACCGTATGAACTAAAAGAGCCAACATTTGATCGTCTTTTTGAAGTTGGTGCTGAATTTAGTTTGGACAAACAAAAGTTCAGAAACCTAGCAGTATTTGATTTCGAATCTATAACAGTATTGAATGATCAGTTAAACGCAACTTACTCAATAACCTGGGTTAGGATACACGTTCCTATAAGTGTTTCTATCGCAACAAACAAATTTGGCATCCTATTGTTCCTGTGCAACTGAAATCCAGAGGAATTAGTCAGACAGTTTATTGATCAGCTTTTAGAGTTGTCGGAAGAGAGTGAGCGGAAAATGAGAGAAGGACTTTTTCGTTATCGAACATCTAGAAGCTGAGGAGGCCAAAATTTCGAACCAGCTACCGCTTGTGGATGACTATAAATTTCATCGATTAATTTTTTTGATTGATGATCAATCGACTGAAACTGAATTGGAAACTGATCAAAAGGTAAGGCTCATTCAACTCAAGTTCAAATTACGTACAATTCAGTCTACACCAGAATTTTACCCGCTATTGTCGCGATTTTCCGGTGTTTGGTTGCAACAGTTCTCGGTACGATTTGAATTTGATAAAGGAACCATTGCTGAACATTCTCATGAAAGAGCGTAACTGTACTCCCCCAGTTGCACGAAAGAACAATCAAATCATTGGCATGAACTTATTTGGTCTTCACTTCTTAGACATAATAAACTTTCTTGGAGGATCGGTTAATCTAGACAAGTTTTTGAAAGCTTATGAAATAACTAAACAAGAAGGATATTGCCATACGATTGGTTTGATGAACCAGACAAACTTCATGTGACCCATCTTCCTCAACTGGAAACTTTTTTTCAGCAAGCTGAAAAAAACGCAATGTGCTTGGTGAAGAGCATGAGGAGTTCATTGAATAACTAAGACAAGGCTTTTCTGATACTGTTGCTGTAAAGAAACTGAAATTAGCAGAGAAACCAAAAACAATGAAAACTACAGTTATCTCCAGCAAATCAGGAAACACTTGTACACGTGCATACACGTACCCAAACGCACACATGCATACAGGTACCCACACGTACTCGTGCATACACGTACACGCGCATACACGTACCCACACGTACATGTGCATACACGTACACACACGTAAATGTGCATACACGTACCCAAACGTACACGTGCATACACGTAACCAGACGTGCACGTGCATACAAGTACCCACACGTACACGGCCATACAGGTACCCACACACACGCACACATGCACTTACACACGCACACAAACTTACATCTGCACACAGATTAAAATGTTCAAGATTTGGAGGCCTTTATAAAGGCCGGTTTTTTGAGTTCATTACAAGAGTATCCTCGCAATCAACGAGAAAATTTTCGTTTGCTTGGGGAATGTTGCTTAGATAACCGCACCACTCCATTAGGGCTTTTATCCGCACTTTGCTCGCAAAAGTTGAAAAAACCATCCCCAAAAAAACGCAATTTTATCAACGGACATCCACCATTGCATCGATACACCAACCTCACACATAGGTCACACTCCACTAAATCCGTTCTTTCCTGTATGTTTGTGTTTCAACGGACAACTTCCGAGGACAGATCTCTCGATTGATTTCTTCCATTTCTTACTATTGCAAACTGTTGCTGAATTGAACTTAACTTAATTCAGTGTTGTTGGAATTACCCGCCCTTTATCCTGTTCAGATTTCCCGAATGTGATTATTCATCCATTCAATTCCCCACTTCAAGTGTAATAAGTTCCTGAATTGAATTATTCCCCACAGGATATCTCGTTATTCAATCTGCTAATACACTCATTTCCCCACATCCCCTCCCAAATGACCTCTAATACTCATGTGACAAGTGGCTTTTGAAAACAACCCACCTCTGCTCCTTCCTAACTAGTAGTAACTATCAATGTTTAAAGGTCGCCAATTATTGTTCTGGGAGTTTGCGAACTAAGGCCATTAACCCAGACTACGTTTTGCTTTAGTCGAGCTTAATAAAGAATTAAAAAAAGTAGAGAAAATAGTTCCTTTTAAGTAAACCATCTCTAGCTTTGGACAACTTTGATTCATTATTGAAAGCTATTAGTATAACAAAAACACTAAAATTGATTTCGAGAATGCCAAAATGGTAGAACAACAATTCAATAACCTAAGAACAAAACGGAATATACAACATGTCCAGTGGCTCATAACAATTTCAGATAGTATTTGTAACAAAAAGCAGGTTGATAAATTGAGTTGAGTGGCAAGGCTCTCAAAATTACGCAACTGACGAAACGGGAAGTTTAGTCAGCCCTAAAAACGCAAAGGCAATAAATTAATTTTTTGCCAGCGTTGGCCTCGGCATAAGCAAGCACCTCGCAGTCAAAGCGCGCTTATTCTAAGTAGCCTTAAACAGTCAATTTTTATAAACAGAGCAACAAACAAGGAGATGGAGAAGAAATAGGTGAAGATAAAAATCTTCCGCTGATGAAGACTTTGATGGTTACATTTAAGTTATTATATCGACAACAGAAACTATCGAACAACTACCTATTCTGAGCAACTATTCATTCGAAGATTGAATATTTTCTGAGCAATAAGCAAAAGCAAAAGTTCTGTGCACAAATCCGGATCCAAATTTGATCAAAACAACGACAGGCTAATTTTACTATATGTACGTAGCAAAAGTTTTGCTCTCAAATCTGGATTGTAATCTGATGAAAACATCAACAGGCCAAATTAACTACTTATTGTAGGTACTCAAATATTTGAAAGGGCAATAATTAACCTGGTTTATTCTTGCTTTGAAAACTTTTCTCTGGTCTATACCAGGCAGTTCAGTTTTCGCAATAAACACAGTACAGTTGATGCACTTGTCCAATTCACTTACAAATTGAGATACCAAGCCAATATGGTATTGTGTACACTTTTTTCTTATATCTTAAGAAACATATTGACGCAATCGATCAGTCTGATGCTTGGCTTGGAGCGAGAGGTTAGAGTGCTATGGATTTAGAGGAAAAGATTTAAAGTGGTTCCAATCTTTTCTTCAAAGCAGATCACAACTTGTGTATTTAAATGATGTATTCTGAAACTCGGAGCAATTGAAGTGTAGTGTTGCTCAGGTATCAACCCTTGCCCCCTTCTTTTCACTATCTATGTGAAGGATTTACCTTTAGCCTGAAAAAAGGTTGATGTATTTCTCATTGCTCACGACATACATTTGACAGCCGCAGCAGTGCAAACAACTGAGCTCGAAAGAGATCTGCTAACGCCTGAACAGTGGCTAAGCTCCAATAGGTTGTTTGTAAATTTAAATAAAGCAGATGAGCATCAAAGCAACTAAAACGTTGAGCGACAAAACATACTTTGTTTTAAATTCAACGACGGTAAATAATAGTGAAAATGTAAATAGATCGAGGTTTCTACCGACTCAGTTAGCTTTTGTGAATCACATCGAACAAAGACGCAACAGAATGAGCAAGCATTGTGGCATAGTTGCAAAATTGAGTTGCCAAGGAGACAATTATAAAAAACTAATCAAAATGTCAGTCCTAATATTCAACATGGAATTTTAGATTAAGACCGCTGTTTTTCCCTTCTTCCTACATATTTTGAAAAAAGATTAAAATGCATTCATTTAAGAGAGTGGACACTTGTGAGGACGTTCTCCGTAAACACTGTGTTATCAGCTTACGATAAGCACATCTACGAGATATTAAAATTCGTCGTAAAATCACTCCGCAAACTTATTTTTTTCACCACAGAAAAAGAAACAAGGCAAAGAGCAGCTAATTGAATGAAATTGCCATAATGCAAAAGAAAAAAAGAACGTTATTCAATCAAGTTCCGCTGTACTAAACTAAATCAAAAATTAAACTATATAAAATTCGCTTGACATAAATCCGAGAGATATTTAAGACTTGCCTGTCAAAGAAGTTTCGAGTTTTTGTCTTTATTGAAAAAATTTTTATTTGGTGTGTAATCACGAATTGAAAGGTTTGTCTATGTATTCAATTTTTATTTTTTGTTTTGTGATGCTTATTATCAGCGTCCGGGGTGCAAATTCCGTTGCGCATTACTTAATCAGAATAACGAAGCAGGCAGTTTGCCGGAATAGCTGCGAAAGAATAGACTTGCGTGCCGTATGATAGAGATAGAAACAGATATAACTTGAAAAAGTTGACTCCGCTCAAAAATCTATGTAACAAAGCTTGTTAAAATTCACTGCGCAGACGTAGTTTCATTAGGGACCCTTATTACACACATGAGTTCCTTTGAGCTTAAACTAATTCAGAATAAACTTAAATTTCAAAAAGCAAAAGTCATTTTATTGAGTGACTTAAGTCATTTATGATCAAAATCTAATCGCGCAAGAACCTTTTGCTAGAGAGAGTGAGAAATGACGTAACGCGCTCAAAAGCAGTTAATGAAAGGAAGAAGTCATTCAGAAAATTTGATTTTTCAGTTTTGAGGTGTGAACAAACGTAAAACGAAAACAGCGTCAGACGACGAAACAAAAAAAATAACAGGAGAAGTCCTGACGTACAATTCAAAGAATTTTCATTGACTAAACAAAACACTAGACCTAGAACCGACTACGGTTGAATTGGAAACACTATTTCTAAACAAATCGGCTAAAAAAACGAAAATCAATGTCAAAATGCCGCTAGCGAGAACAAAACCACTAGCGAGAAATGTAAATTTTATTCCAACAAAAAACTAGGCCCAGAATGAACAATGAATGGATTGGTAAAACCATTTAGAAAAAATCCGATCGAAAAAATTGAAAAAACAGTAAAAACCAAAGTGAAATTGCCGCATGTGAACAAAAAACCATTAGCGAGAAAGCGAACTTTTGTTCAAACACCGTTTCACGCCACAAACCAACTCGCTTTTTCGCTCCATTTCTTGTTTCGGCGTGACCAAAATCACTACTCTAATTTGACTTCAAAAATCATGAAAATGTATGAAGAGATCTTGAGAAAAAGACAGCGCCCCAATAAAATTCAAATTCTTTGAATTGTAAAAAACCAAGAGCACAGCAATATAGCTCCGCTCATGTTACAGCTTCGGAGCTATAACAAAACTGAGATGTAGCGATGAAACCGTTCTGAATCATGGGCAGTCTGAAAAGAAGCTGTGACTATACTCGTTGAGTGCCCCCTCCATCGCAATGTGTTCATGATCCTATATTTTGGTTATTTGGAGAAATTAATTCTTTCTTATTTCGTTCAACGATGTGAAAGAAGGCTTCTTTCAAGCCATGTTATCATTTTCTGAATTCATTTTTCAAATTGAACTGACCTCGAGGCTTTTAAAAATTTGATGCGCTCTATTTTTTCGAAATATTATATTTTGATGTCCGCTTGAAAATTTCTGGGACCAGTACTGAAACTTGAATGATTTATTTTAATGTACACTGTATGTATAAGTATTCACAAAAAAATGATACATTAAGGCATTTAAAATCAAATACATATGGAAGAAGACTGGGAAAAAGACACGAATAGAAAGAAGAGCGCAGTTCACAAACATCAGCGAATCCAACTTCTAATATACAAAGAATCGTATGCTGTTTTAATACTTGACGTCACAGAGAAGGAACTCGAAGAACTCTCGCATGAACACTTTTGGTTGGTCTAAGTAGCAAGGGTGTCCGGCCTCCTTAACCTTGACCACTTTGGGGCTCTTCAGTTTGGACAAATGCTCAATCGATGTCGTTCCCAACTGCTTATCATTCTCGCCCACAATCACAAGAGTCGGTGTCTATAACAAAGTAGACAAAGATATAACAAAATTCGTCAAAAAAAGGAAATAGCATAGTTTTTTTTGCAAATTAAGCAAGTACTACTACAAGATCGCTAATTGGTAAAAAATGATACCGTTCAAAATGGAATGCTATTCTGTTAAGATCTGAAATAATTTTAACACAACTCGTGTTGAATGCAAAACTAAAGATACTGACCGTGATGGATTGGGCATTATCAATCATATCGGTATTGACAGGTGCTACAGCCACAAATGCAGCCACATCTTTCTTGTTTCTAAACACTTTCTAAGTTACGCAACTTATTACAATTCTTCACCATTCTCGGTCACGTCTTGCAAATTAAACATCCACATTTTTATCACAAAGATCGCGCAATCAGTTATTGTTCCGACCGACTTTAGTGGTGGAGGAACTTTTTATTTCGATGGGCTTTTTGTTCGGTCAATTCTGGTCGAAAGCCTGTCCAGCGTAGAAAATACAATTAAAAAGATTTCATTTTTTCCACGGAGTTATCCAGGTTAATGTTTTGTGAATATTTGACTGATTTCCGTTGATTTTGTTTACATTTTCCATTTTTATTCGCAATTTCTTTTGGCAATTTTGCTTTAAAATGTATTCAAATTGTTATCAATAATCTTCTCCCTTACATATAGAAGAGGGTTGTTGAACATTGATCAAACTTTTTGGCTAAAATTTCCCTAAATTGTTGAAAATTTAGCTCCTCTTCATCAAAAATGGCACAAAATAAGCTTCCCTAGTACACTTTACTAAAATTTGACGGATTAAAACACCTAAAAACAGCTAACAAAATCTTACACAATTTGCAGGTTTTCGCTAATTTAATTCGATAATTATACGAAATGTATCAATTTCATTTGATAAAATGACATTTTTCGTTGAAATAAACTGTCCAAAATATTCTGAACAATTGCGTGTTAGAAATGGACAAGAAGCAATAGCCAGGATAGTTTTGCCTTAAACATTGTTTTTACAGCCCAAAAATATTTCGCATTGTGATCAGTCCGTCTTCTTTTGAAACAATTTTGAATTTGTTGCCATTTTTTATTTTAATTGCCGAAGAGAACAATTCAAATCAAAGTTCACCGACTGGTCCAATTGGCATCCTAAGGAAGCGCAACGAAACCTATTTAGTTTTTTAGTCGAAAGCTTATGGTCGTTTTGACACTTAAAAATAATTGTTCTCAAAATATCCAATGTGTTATTGATTTTTGCCACCTTTTTCTCTTTTTTGGCCAACTTGTGGCTGAGTTAGGAAAAATAAATCGCAACGTCTTTCAAATGGATCACCACTTAATCTTTATTGCGGCATTGATACTACAATCAATGTCGCATCGGTTCATCTGCATTGATACTACAAAGTTTCACAAAATATTTTCAATTTTTGGACATTTGCCTGTCTTTGAGGTTCTTTTCCTTGTCTGGTCAAAATACTGACAGGTCACATATTCAATTTATTGGCGTTTAAAAAGGCACAATTGGATATTTTTTCCCGTGAAAAATTATGGTTTTTTAGCGGCTTCGACACCATCTTCTAGCAGAGTTAATTGTATTTTTCTTTTACCGGCCTCCAATGGGTGATCAAAAGAATCTACTTAATGATTTCGGTTGATAAACTTTTCATGAATTTCAAAAATAATTCTTTAAAAATTGTGGACGTATTTTTAACGTGGCGCTTTTCTGTTCCTTTTTGTACTTGCTACCTAGTCTCATTAATTACAGTTCACATATTGCATTATTGATGTTAAAGGAAGGCACACATGAACATATCTAAAAATTTAAGTGTGTTGATTATTATTTTAGCGTCTTCGACACCGCTTTTTTGCAAAAAAAAAATAATTTAATTTTTGGCTTTTGTCTGCAATTGTCGTTGTTTTTGTAGAAGTATGACATAATCTATGAATGAACCTATTTACAGATTTAAGTTGATATCTAATGGTTTTTATTTTTTAGCAACATGTACTCAATTGAAACATGTATTTTAAATTTGATAGATTTTAAAATTGACAGATTTGAAATTGACAGATCAGATATACATCAAGCCTTCCTTTTCCTTCATGAACCTGCTTGCTTTTGGCTTTCACGTTTACCGTTAAAAGTACCCGTTTGATAATTGAAAACTCGTCGCTACAGAATTGAGTAGGAATCACATTACAAACAAACCCGACTAATGTCCGAATAATTGCTCTCGAACGACAGGCGGGTTCAAAAACATTTGACCCTGCTGGGATTGGAACCACTGACCTCCCGATCCATAACCAGATGCACTAACCACTCGGCGTTCAGGAGCAATTAAAAATCACACATGGGTGTAGTATACTTTTAGGTTCCGTTAAACACTTTCATCGTACCCAGCTAAATGACCAAGATGGTCACTTTGGTTTTTTTTCCAAAGTTTTCGATACTCAATTTTCACCACTTTTCACTAAGTTATTACTTTGACGTTGATTTACTGCAAAATTGTTACCCTTTCCTATCAGTAGGGATTGGAAGGTTGGCTATTGAATATTTGACTCACTTTTTGAGCAGAGGCATGCCGTACTTTCCACTCATGGAGGGAGTAACCACAATGTACTTGTCCAGTTGGAAGTGTGCAACCACAGCCTCAATAAAGTCACTGTCTGGCACAGGGTTCCCACCAGACCCCGTCTTACCATACCCTATAATGCAGGTCCAATGTGAAAGGTCACAAGGTTATATTTCAACAGGCTAAATGAGCAAAGAATAATCTTAGTCAGAATGTACATGTGCTTTTCTCCCGAGACTCTTTTGAGTCGAAGAATTAACTAATGTTTTTCTAGATAAAAGGTCCATTTTCTATCCGACACAATGGTTCAGATGGAAGAATACCCGAAACAAGCCCCTATATATTTTCAAATCAATTTATTTGGTCCTATATTGTACTTAATCAGTAAAAGCCAAACATAACCGACTAACGTTGGGCGAATTGCTCTCAAACGACCGGCTAGCGGTTGGCTTCGTCAGTAGCTAGGCACGGTTTAGTGAGGCTAGCTTTAGCTTAATTGAAGGGGCGTAAGTGAGTGCAGCGGGGGGGGGGGGGGTGCACCGGGGGTTGATGGGGGGTGGGAGCATCAGCGGGGCGGAGGGCAACTGTGAGAGGGGGTCAACCTCTAAGAACCGCCATTCACACCATAAGTCTCCAAAACAGTTTCTGTGAACCGCATACTTGAAGACTAGTGAGCTGCAAGGCTCTACGAGAACTTAAGGCCCACTAGGCGCTACCTGCTCATCCCGTTTTTGAGGACGAAAAGTCAAATGCCTCAGACGAAAAATTGGTCAAGCAAAAAATCGCATAAAAAAGACCCACAGGACTAATATAATTGCTAAACTTCGTTTGAGAGCAATTAAAAAGTAATTGTAGATCTGATGTCGATTTGGTTCCCGTATTAAACTACTCCAGAACATGGCCACCAATTACGGACTATCGGATTGCATTCTCTACAAATCTGTTCCTTGTCACCATCTTTTTTTTCTGTAGATGCTTTTTCAAAAATGAACCGAGTTTGTTTTCAAACCTGGCAAATCTAAGGCGATGTTGTTGAAGCCCATTTTGGCCGTCATGCGTAAGAAATTGATGTCAATCCAATTCTGAGAGGAGAATTTAGCCCCGTGCAAGAATATGACCCATGGCTTGCCATTCTTGAGCGAATCACTGCACTCGGTCGTAATGAAGAAAAGATTCACTCCCGCGATCTCTCTATACGCTTTCTCCTCCTGAAATAGGTCTGCGTTTGTCACCTCTAACGACTCCAGGTCCAGGGAAAAGTTGGAACTAGTGCTCATTTCAGATCTCAAATTTATCAATCGACGTCTCAATAAATCGATACTATACTAATCACTAAGTTGCCACCAGTATGTAAATATGAATGAGTTCAAATTCGAACTGAATTAGTGTATCGCTGAAGAGACAAAAAAATAATGATAGATAGTTTGCACGTGCAGTCGGTCGACCGAACAGTTGAACCGAAAAATTACAAACCGGGACTGAAAAATTTAAGCGGTGCCACAGACTATATAAAATAGGAATCTATTCTGTTTCGGCCCCCCAGCTTAGTGGGCTTATATTTTTTATGCCCCCCCCCCCCCCCAAGCGCACGTGCTAATTTTTTACATAGTAACGTGCTATATAACATATAATTTGTAACTAGGGGCGTAAAACACTGGGGGAGGGGGCAGAATAGATCCTAAAATAGCATTAAGCTCTTCGGCGTACGATAATATCCTTTAACCAAAGGTTTTCGATCTATTTTCTTTTCGTTTAACTGTCGTCTGACTAGAAAGCAAACACAGATAATATGCTAATCAAGGCAAAATTAATAGCAATACCTAGCTGAACTAAATTTATGGCAAAAGGTGATGTGATATCTATTAATGGACACCAACTCAATACAGGATTGGGCACACAGTTTCAGTATAACAACGAAACGCAAAATACAAAAGTAACAGAGGCAAGAATTTGGTCAAAGTGAAGAATAAATTTTTTTAACTAATAGCGTTGAGACACTACATGCAAATATTCGCATCTAAAAACTGATCGGAATCAAATTAATCAGAATCATCAAAACGAAAGAAACAAAAATAACGTTGAAGAACAAAGATGTTCCACCAGCCATCCAATTATCTATGGCACAGCAATAAGCCACAACTTTTACTTTACTAATCAAATTTTAAAGCCAATTTATTCAGGGACGCCATGAACTCAGGTCTAATACATCCAACGATGGCTCTCACATTCTTCGGGTTCAGATAACTTTTCTAAATGTTGATGGTTGTCCATCATATACACATGTATATCTAATTCAATGAATACAATAGCATTTAGCCGGAATGTATAAACATAACCGACTAACGTCGGGCGAATTGCTCTCAAACGACCGGTGAGCGGTCGTTTGAGAGTCTCCAAAAAGTTTGAGCGTGAAACAGAGCTGAAAGGCTCTAAGAGCACTTAATGACCGCTGGGCGCTACCTGTTTATCCCGTTTTTGAGGACTTTTGAAGTCAAAAGCGTCAGACGAAAAATCGGTCAAGCGAAAAATCGCGTAAAAAAAGACCAACAGGACTACTATAATTGCTACAAACTTCGTTTGAGAGCAATTAATAAAGCAATAATTTTTTTAAAACTCGCAGACACTGCTTCTTTCGCCAAAAAAGCCCTTGATTGCCAATTACACACACCACAGTACGAACCAGGTACTGCCGTGACAGCGATCTACAGTCACAAAGAGACGGTAACCTATAGATGGATAGATGGTTGAGAAAAACAACCAATACTAAACCAATACCAATACAACCACGCCATACCATACAACTTTTACGTCAAAAAACATCTATGAAAAATTCGATGAGTTAAAAAAAGGACAAAAAGGACATCAAATAACTGCAGCATTCAAATTTTCACAATTTGTATCCAAGTTATCAAAAAAAATAGCTAAAAACTGAAGCGCATAGTTTTAGGGAACTATTTTGAGATCAAGCGGCAATATCTCCACAAACGGGCAGATTCGTGGTCAAGGACAAACAATCCTCTGCATTCGTGGGTCAAGGACGCTTAGACGGCGCGAAATTGTCGATGCTTCAATGGGAGCTGTGGTTGAAGTAGTGTGGCCGTTAGTTTGACTCTTCTACTTTCGTCATTAGTTGTTTGTTTTCTAATGCTCTCTGTCTTTTGTTTAACTTTCTCAGCTGATGTTTGTATATATCATTTTATTAATAGATTTAAACAATACGAAATGCTTTATGAAGACGTAGTGCTGGGAGGGCACCGGACCAGCCAATATTCACCCAGTGTTGAGGAGGGGCATTTCTTAATTTACCTTCTTCCTTTTCAAAAAAAAACAAACGGGCAGAACTAAATAAACCACGGAATTTTTGAAAAAAAAATGTCAACGTCATTAGACAACAAAAACAGGGGAAAAATTAAAAAAATCACTAATATTTTGTTAAGACAATAAGAGTCAAAGTCATAGCAAACAAACAGCCGTAAAACGCGGAGCCATAAAAACAACAATAGAACTGAAGCAACATCTAAATTGAATAAAGCCAACAGCAACTTCAGAACAACTTGAAAACTGAACCAAAATTGAGGAACCGATATCATTTCTATTACCCGTTTTCTTCCATTAATAACATTTTTTTTAAAAAAAAGACTGATAAAAAGGCGCACGCGACTAATCGCCCAACAAATTATTTTCCACGTCGATTTTCCTCGTTCAGCTTTAAAAAAAGAACAAATTACGACCTTTTACCACTTTTCAAATTTAATCAAATTTAATAACCAAAACAACTTTTCCAAACGTTATGCACACCTCGAAATTTCTATTTTATTGACAGCTCACCTATAAAACAGAACAGATAACCATTACGCCTAGTCAGAAAATGACAGCGCCCCCAAATAATTCAAAACCTTTCAGCTCTAAAAGAAGGGCAATAATAGCGTCACTAAGCTATCGTGATTGGAGCTATAAAAAGTCAGTGAGACAAAAAATTGCTCTATGAAAAAGAAAAGACCCCAAAAAATCTGCTTCAAAACATTGAGAGCTGACTCTCACAAGAACATAATTAACTAACGTTGACAAAGCGCTCGGCGGGTCTCGATTCTATTGTAGCCTGATTTAACCGAGGGGAGGCACAATACATACACCCAGGGCTTCAAATGTCTTCATTAGAGGTTATTATGGACCACAGTTCTGGTAATTAATTCTTCCACTGGAATGAACAATATTTGAACGGAGCAATATATTGAGAAGTTGAAAAAGAAATCAACCTTAATACAATTTCTCGTACAAAAAATCCACGATTAAATAAAGTAAGCGCCTCATTTTTTGAAAAAAAAATGAATTTAAATTCAACTTCTGACTTTCAAACCAAACCTCAAACACTAAGGTCCTTAAGGAAGCATCTCTATGATTATGTAGCTTGGTTAATCCCTTTTCTGCGTTCTCAAATAAGGTTAATTAAGTGTGCTCAAAAAATTTATCTATCGATAGACCAACAGCGCAAAGCATGTGGCAAAAAATGACTTCAAGAACACAGATTCAGCAGCAGTTTGCTAAATATGCGAAACAAACCGCTTTTTGAATCTGATAGTCCTAACTAAAATTGAGGGTGACAACTGATTTAAAAAAGTTAATCGTAGAGGTACCGAAGTAAAATCTAAAGCAAAACTAATAACCCGAATTTCAACCTTTTTACGAAAAACGTTAGCATTTGACAGTGAGGAAAAACGTATGAGGAAACCGAAAAAACCGCGGAAACAGAAAAATACCTGAGCAAAGGATAACTCCCATTATATTGAATATAATGATATTAAGTTAACAATATCATACTGCGTTGAACAAATTCCCAAAATTTATCACCAATAACAATAATTGGACATAAAGTAAGCGATAAGAAACAACAAAAACGACAAAACTGATACTTCGCGAAAATTAACCTTATATTCAAACACGTATCCGCAGTTTAAAATCAGTAATCACATTATAGTATTCAGTAATTTAAAATGCAATATGGTTTTCTTAAATGAAGATAGCAACAAAGTAGCCACCAACAATAACAACGGGTAAGTAAATACAAACAAAAAAAGCCAGATTTAAAAAATCATTTCTCACAAGTAAAAAGTGTCTTAGTCAGTATTTCAGCAACAATAACACATATTCAGCAGCAGCCAAATAATTTAATGAATTCGCGGGAAGTTCATTGGGAAGTTCATTCTTGGGAAGTTTAAGATTGTAGAAGAAAAGCGCAAAACGGAAAAGCAAAAAAATGCATAAAAAGAACACGTTTACAATAATTGCATCTCATTCGAGAGCAATGAAAAATCAATTAATATTCGCCAAGACAAAAAATTTCAACGTCACAAAACGCAAATACTATTGACGTCAAACAAAATTGTTGATCTTTCGTAGACCTAACACTGCAGACGTGACAAACATTGCAGAATAAATTAATTTTCCGTGGTTAACTTTGAGTTTTCCATGTGACCTGCTGGGGATATTATGATTCACGCAGTTTTTTGCGTGGTTCGGTAAAGAAACACTTAATTTTTTTATCAAGGAAGTTCATTTATTGCCATTTTTCACAAACAAACTATTTGATATCTCACATTTCACAAAAGAATCCTTCAGAAGAAAAATTATTTGCGGAGTTGATAACCAATTTGAAAAAAAAACCTGTCTCTATAACTCATTAAAGGGTGGATTTGGTTTTTTAAGCATTATCAGTCAGTTTTACACATCCATCGAAAACATAGCTGGCAGATTGCCAGAAAATAGCCGCAATAGATTCGTAGATCGGCAGTCTAAAAAAACAGTAAAAAAGGCAGACCAAAAAAATTCGTCTTTTCATTGAAGGCTGATCTGTTATATTTTGATTGAAAATCTGTATTGCTGCCTCTATTAGCTGATCTCAAATAACCTTCATTTAGAGTGACACACACCCATTTGACCTTATCTCTTTGAATTGAAGTAAATAAAAGTCAATTTCAAATTGAGGAAGTCATTTTTGAGAGTGAGGTAAGTCAAGTGTGACCAAAAATTTAATCACGCGCATGAACAAAAAAAATCGCTCCACTAAGAGCGAAAAATGACGTCACACATGCAATTCAGTTGAAATTGCATGAACGAATGAACAAAAAGTGGCTGTGACGTCATATGGTCGTAACAAAAATCATGACGACGAAAAAAAAACCAAGAGAAAAAAAACTGCTTGAATTTTGAATGAGAGAGCATTTTAGATCACTCAAAACGCAAACATCAAGCACAAAGTTGTCGGCGAGATCAACAGGGAAATGATGAATAAATAACCTGTGCGAGCACAACCCTGTTTTAGGTTAAAAATTATCAAAGCTAAACATTATAACGAATATCGCTATTAGAACTTTAAAAATATTTCTGAATCCGACACCAATTTGTGATTGACAAGATCATACTCACAATATGAGCACACTGCTCGCTGATAAATTTTCCCGAGGGTGCTTTGCACTTGCCATCCTTCGTGTTCAAATCATCTCTGATAATTCTAGTCATCTCACTGATCGACTTTTTCTCATTCCCAATGAACTCCATCAGTTTGCGCTGTTCCATCTCTGCCGCCTTGATCTCACTCTCTGGGGGTAGGAACTGGAATGGATCCAGATTCTCTAGTTCCTCGTCTGTCATCTCTTCTGGAAGTTTGTCCCGGATGGAAGCTTTGTATTTTGTCAAGTTAGTATCGTTGTCATTTGGCATGTAGTTGTATCCAATGAACCTACACCAAAAACTATCTCTAATTCGGCAAAGAACATCACTTAACAATATTCAATTGAATATGTTTGAATTCAGGAAGCCCAACCAGATATCAGTTCTAGAGTTTAATCAAAATAATACTTGACATTTTACCTGTCTAAGACACTCTAAATTTGACTAAACAGTGAAGTTTCATTTTCCATCAATCACAAAATCTGTAATCTATGACCATGAGATTTCATTTCATCATTAACCATAAGATTAATCCTCACAATAACTATCTCATTCGGTCATCAACGATAAAATCTCCCTGGTCAACCGGCCCTCTATCTCGCAATTTTTGGGCTTAGTTTGGAGTTGATTTCAAATTCACTATCCGGCTACTGAGGTTTAAACTTACGAAATGGCGACGGCGGCTATAACAGCAGCAGCATAGAAGCGCATAGGAACTGGACTGCCCATTGTAGAGGTCTTCTTGTCACAAATCATCAGTTCAATATCACTATACCAGAAAACTGAATATCTATTCAATACACGTATGGAGTCAGCGACCACACAGAGCAACACCAGAGAAGTACAGTAACAATCTGAAAACAGCTTCAGTGCTAACCAGTACACGACTATGCACAAATCAACTAGCGAGGTGATTAAAACTTTTGGTTAACAGAGAGACTGCTGCTCACTTTACCAACTAACGATTAATTAATTAATATCAACGTAAAAAAAAGTTTCCAAAAATACGCAAATCTTTAATTCATAGCGACGAATATCTACGCAAACTTAGCTGCTATTTACACGTACAAGACCTCACATAACTGGACAGATTTACATTAATACATACATACATTCAATCATGACTGTGATTTATTTATATAGTAAAAATATGACAATAATTTATTTATGCTTAGGTGCATTCTGCTTTCGAAGGCTTTCCAGCAATGACTCAAGATGATCAGCTCGCTTTTCTGCAGCTTCATATTTGACTCTAATCTGAGAAACAATTTCTTCCTTTTTAACCAAAGCCTGTTTAACTCTTTTGTGAACCTCCGCCATTTCCTCCTCTTTATCCCGAGTGATTCTGTCAATTTCAAGTCTGTTCTTCGCTTTCAATTCGCTCATTTCGTTCTTCAATCGTTTGTTCTCGTCATCTGTTGACACCAACTTGTCTGCAAACTCTTGCCTGATGACGTCAGACATTGAGTCTCGTTCTCGAGTGAGTTTCTCCTTAACTTTTGTGATCTGATCTAAATCGTGGTCTTTCTCTTTCAGCACACTTTTCAAGCGTGCATTCTCCCCCTCGACCTCCGCGTATTGCGCCTAAAACAAAGGTCGACGATTCAGCAATTTAAATGACTAAATTTAGAGAGAGTTAGAGAGAAACGATCAGAACAAAAGAAACAGTTACCATGATGCGTTCCTGAAAAAAACCAGCAGTGAAAAATCTTATAAATTCAATTCATTTTTGTTCCGACCCCATCATATGGGGGGGGGGGGGGGGGAGGAACTATATACTCAAATGGGTTTTTTTTGTTCCGTGATTTTTCGCCGATCGATATATTCATCGTAGAAACTTATGAGTGGTATCATTAAAAAGCCCGTCCAGCGTAGATTATAAAATTAAAAAGATTTTTTCGAAATTCATTTTTTACAGGGAGTTATCGAGCTCCAAAATTTGGTGATCATTCTGGCGTTTTTGTTCACTTTTTCGGTTTTTTTCACTTTTCCGATAAAACCATGTGTCATATCATTGAAAAGCCCTTTGAAATAGATTATATAAGTATTTTTTTTGAAAAATCCCTGTTCAGGTAATATTTTTTTAGATATCATATTGACATTTTCGTGGTGTCAAAGTGACCATTTAAGAAAGAATTTTTTTCTTTTGCCTGAAAGCTTTTATTGTTAATATTCCAATTGTCTTGTTTTTCAGAAAGAAATCAAAAAATATCTATATTTTATTGCTCCAGGTTTTCTTATTGTTCCGACCCCCACTTTAGTGGGGAGGGAGGAACTATATACTCAACTGGGTTTTTTTTTGTTCAGTCAATTTTGGCCGATTGATATATTCATCGTAGAGAATTGTGAGTGGTATCAATAAAAAGCCCGTCCAGCGTAGAATACGGAATTAAAAAGATTTTTTCGATTTTCGTTTTTTAAAGGGAGTTATCGAGGTTTAAAGTTGTGTGAACATTCGACTGTTTTTGTTCATAATTTCAGTAATTTTTGCTAAAATTTGGAACAATTTCGCTAATATAATTCAAAATAAGTTAAAATTTTTAACGGCAGATTGTTGTTGTTACCATTAGTGATAGAAGAGCGTTGCTGAATTGTTTGATTGAAGTTTTTTTGGCTAAAATTTTTGAAAATATTTTCAAAATTCAAACTTTTTTCATCAAAATGTCACAAAATATGCTTTTTTGGTCCACTTTGTTAAAGTTTGCCAGACTTAGTGACCTAGAAACCTTAAAACAGACTCCCTAATCTCAAAAAGAGCGCTAGTTGCAATTAGGCTACGTATGACAGTCCTCTGGAATTAAAACTTTGCCGTTTTTTGCAGATTTAACTCGATAATTATACAAAATGCATCGTTGTTTTTTTTTAATATTTGAAGAACTCCACTCAACAATTGGTCTACTTCGCAAACACTTAGAACTTGGTCGATTTAATGGGCGCGCGACAAAATCAGGGAGAGATTCGATAATATCATGGATTCTTAGAAGCAGAGACTTTTTGGTTTTTATTTTGATGCTACCTTTTTTCAAAATATTTTGCTTTTGTTTTTTTAATGTTAATTACTGACAATAATTTTTAGTCACGGCTCCGATAATGACAGCTACAATTTACTTAAACTTGGGGTTGAATGTAGATACAGTTTGTTTTCAGAGAACCAAAGGGTTTTTATGGCTTTGAGGAAGAGTTTTAGTAAAATTTAACTGAATTCTTGTCTTTTGCATTCAATTGTTATTCTTTTGGCAGTGTGATTTTTAAGTTTAACCACTCAATGATCTAAATTTCTTCCTCAAGAGGTGCAGCCGAACCTTTTCTATTCATTCGGTTGTTACCTAATGTCTCTTATGTTATTGACAGTATTTGTTTTAAGGAAATTTCTGTGATTTTTTTGAACTTGTCAATTTTTTGTATTATTTTCCTCAACATTTTGCTTATTCTCAGGAAGTACAGGTCACCCTTTCCTCATTATAGAATAAAAACTAATTTTGTGGCCGATTGTTTTAACAGAAGGTTTTCTTGCTTTTGGTACTACGAGTTTTCGTTCAAAATATTCTGATTTTTGTGCATAATTGCCCATTTTTGCTGTTGTTTTTGTTTCTTTTGTAAATTGTCACATTATTTAACAATCTAACTGAAAAAAGCTTAACAACATTTGAAACTGAACATATTTTTCGTTTTCATAACATATGTTTTGAAGGGCTGCGACACCGTTCTATTGCAGAAATTGGTAGAGTTTTTTATTTTTGCCCGTTATTTGTTGTTAAATTTTGTTGTCATATGCCAAATATTGTGTAATTTAAGGTCTCAGTGGCAAATTATAGATAAACAAACGATAATACTAGATATCGGTGGATAGCTAATGGTTATTTTGACTTTCGAATTAAATTTCTAAAAAAAAAGAGTAATAGTATTCTTCAACTTATCAATTTTGTTCTGGTTTGCGTTTTTTTTTCTTCGTATTTTACTATATTGTATCATTTTCGTAAATTAGCCTCATTGTTTAGAGCTCGTTTTGATGTTTTGTTGAATCAAACAATAATTTTTCTGTTGTTTAAACGTTTTAAATGATGTCTTCTGGGCTTAGACATTTTGTTTCAGCAGAATTTTGTGAAGTTTAGTTACTTTTCAGTTTTTGTGGTTCTTTTTGTTAGACATTTTGTGATAGTCGTTTTACAAAAAGACGTTATGATGATCAAAGGAGACGCAAATCAAGATGTTATATTCTCGTGGTTAATATCTTACAAATTTAATGGCTTCAAAACTGTGGTTTCGTGAAGTTGTTTGTGAAACTTATTAGTTCAGCTTGTATTTAATGTTATTTAATAGTCTTATTATTTAGTCTCATTAACAACAATCGCGATTAGTTTTCGAAGTAGTTGCAAACTGTGTACTCTTTTAGTCGAAAGCTTTTGTTGGCTTTGAATTTAAAATATTTGTTTTTAATAAAAAAAAAGTGATAGATTTTCGAGATCTGCCAATTTTATTTCTGTTAAATTGTAGCTAAGCATCTCTATATACAATTCACATCATTTATCTATTGAAATACAGTGTGCTCTTCATAAAGGTTTTATTTTCCTCAAATGGTCCTTCTTGGAACAACCAGTTTTCATAAAACAATTTTCGTGATTTTTGTATATTTGCCCGATTTTTGTAAGTTTTTGTTTTCTTTTCACAGTATCACAATAATGGGCGTCATTTGATTTACAATTGTTGTCAACTGCAGAAAATGCAAACAAAAATTTTTATTTTTTTAGTGATCAGCTTTAAATTGATTGGGGGGACATCGTTTTCGTGCATAATTTTTCGTGCAATTTTTTCGTTTTTGCCTGTATTTGTCGTTCTTTTTGTAGTCGTATGACATATGCTGGATGATGAAAGACCTCAGTCGCTCTCTATTGAAGTTTAAAAGACTCTCAATGATTTCATTTGATGTGTAATGTTTCTGATCAGTTCGAATTTAATTCTTTTTTTAAAAAAGCAATGTTTTAATAAACTTTGCCCCTTTTTCACATTTCTAGTCGACTTGTTGCCAAGTCGCATTGAGGAAAAGTCCCATATTTTGTTCCAAAAAATTACCGGTTAATCCTCTAGTATAAATTTTATCTGATGCCGTTTTGAATTGGTTATTAGTGGTTTTCAAAAAATGGACAAGGAGTTTTTTGGTCGTAATTAATATTTGTAACTATTTGATTTTTATTGCCGTCTTTTCTGGTAGTCATATTATTGTAGCCACTGGTCTAATAGGCCCTCTAGAGTAGATTGTTTTATTCTCTTAGTAGTTTGTTGAACGATATGTTGATATGTTAGTTTTTTTATACTCTTCCTTATTTGGTAGACAATTAAGTGAAACATGTAGATGAGCGGGGTCGGAACTTAATGTGCGAACGCACATTACCGAGCCGCCTTGTTTTCTCTATTATCGCCTTTTCGAAAACAAAACAAGATAGCGATAATTACCATTAAAGCAATCACCTCTAAACTACGTTTTAGCCATTGTTTCAATCAACGAGGATCAATATTTCATCGAGCATTATATGATATGAATTCAATTCATTTTTTTTCTCTATATTGCCTTTTCAAGAATAAAACAAGCTAGCGACAACTAGCATTCAAATAATCATAAGGAACGCGGCTTATTGGCAACAACTTATTGACCACCGGATACGCGCTGAAAGCCTGTTTTTCAATCTTACCGCACAAACAATCTAGCGCAGAGAACAACATAACTATTGCAAAAAATATAACGATCAAGAGCGGAATGACCATACCGCAAGAGAGAACTTGGAACAAATTCAAAAGAAGCTCATACAACTCAAAAAATACCTCCAAAAAACTTATCTTCAAATTCCAAATACCAAGCAACCAGACTTCAAAACAATAAACAGAGCCGGTAGATTGCCAGAAAACCTACGAAAAAGACTTGTGTGCCGTATAATATAGATAGAAACAGATACATATAAAAACCACTCAAAAACTATGTAAAAACAGCGGAGATCAATGAGACTTATTAAAATTCAAACTGCATAAACCTTTCAGGGACCTTTATTACAAATACGACACCCTTCGACTTTGAAATATTTCAAATTAAACAACTTTTAAAAAGCAAACGCCTTTTCATTGAGTGAGGCAGGGCACGTACAATCAAAAACTAATCGCGCAAATGAGCTTAAAAAAAACGTTTACCAGAGAGAATGAGAAATGACGTCACACCCGCAAATGCCGTTAGTGAGAGGAAGTAATAATGCAGAAAAATTGACTTCAGCTAATGTGAGTGAAAAAAAAATTGAAACGAAAAAAAAAACCGTCAGACGACGCAACAAAAAACATAGCCGGAAGAATTCAACGACTCAAAGCGTCTGACTTTTTCTGAAAGAAAAAATTAATTGCAGTCAAAGCCATTATCTGAAAGCAATGATTCTTGGCCTCACCAGAATAAATTTCTTCGGTAGAAACTTTAAATCCCGCCGTAAAGGTATTTCAGTCAGCATTGACAATGAAGAAAACAAAAACCATTTTTATCGCTATTCATGAACTATACAAATAAATCTGCAGTTTTAAATCCTCAATCAGTATTTTAATAGAGAAAACTAATTGTAAAATCTTGACATTCTTAAATTATGATAAATGTTTTATGAATTATGTTGCGTATACGGTAATGTCAAGATCTATGAAAACTAATAAACTCATAATAAGCTAATAAAAGTTGACTGCTTTAACAAAAAACTTGTCTGAAGCTCAAAGACGCAATGGGAAAAGATAAGGCAGAAAAAATTCTTATAAATTGATTCGTAACACATAGCCCGCAGATTGCCGGAAAAAAGAAGCCAAAGACGCTAGTTGCCTTCGATGGAATTAAAACAATTTAAAAAAACGAGAGACAAACTTTTTGGTTTCCAATCGGACTGTCAATTTTCTGACAGCTTCGGTCTATAAGGAAGAAACCCTCAAAGCGGTTTTTTCCAAAATTAATATTCGAAATCAAAAACTCAATTGATCTTTAACTAGTAAATATTCATAAAATTCAGAGTTCATTAAGAGAGTTCGGAAGTCATTTTTTGAGTAAAGTAAGTCACGCAATTGACCTGAAATCAGAACAAATGACGTCACGCACTAAATTTCAAGTGCAAAGCAGTAGAAGTCACTAAAATTGAAGAAGTCAATGGACGCAAGAATCATCGATGGAGACGACTAATTAAAAAAACTTTCAAAGAAAAATCATTGACCAAACATAGCTGACAAAGTGCCAGAAAATAGCCGCAATAGCTTCGTAGATCTGCAGTCTAAAAAAAATCACTAACATACCCGGCAGATTGCCGGAAAATAGCCGACGTTGAAATAGCCGGATTGAAAGAGAAGAAAATATCAACAAAAATTGATTTTTGTAGAAAAACTTTTTTAAGTACGATTTATTTTGATGTCATTTCGTAATTGAACATACTCCTGTCTCTCACTGAGAGGCTACAGGGTCTGGTATCAATACCAATAAGCATTATAGATAGTAACTAAAACTTATGATAACAAAGTTTAAGTACCGGGCATCTAAAAATGGGCTTTATGGGTTTATCCCGTTTCTATTTCTGACTTTGACTTTCTTATACTGACTCTCTTCATTTTGAACTGCTTTGCTGAGCAGCTGCTGTTTAAAAGGACTTTGAGCAGAATGACAGAAGAGTGAATCTAGCCTAGAGAAGTCAAAAAGATTTCACGCAAAATGTCGAAAAAGCGGCAAAATGGGTAAAGCGAAAAAAGTTCGCCGAAGTGAAAAAAATAGAAGCGCTATAATAGCCGGCTGAGAAGATGAGGGCGGCTACTAAAAAACAGACCAATAAAATGCATCTTCTCATTGAATGCTGATGTGTTAAATTTTGATTTAAAATCTGTACAAGTTTTTGCTGCCTCTATTAGCTGCTCTCTAATAACCTTCATTTAGAGTGACACACACCCATTTGACCTCATCTCTTTGAATAAAATAAAATCTCTTTGAAGTAAATAAAAGTCAATTTCAAAGTGAGGAAGTCATTTTTGTAAGTGAGGTAAGTCAAGTGTGACCAAAAATTTAATCACGCAAATGAACAAAAAAAAACTCGCTCCACTAAGAGCGAAAAATGACGTCACGCACGCACTGCAGTTGAAGTTCCATGAACGAATGAACAAAAAGCAGATTTGAAGTGGTTGTGACGTCATATGGTCGTAACAAAAATCGCGACAACGAAATAAAAAAAAAACAAGAGAAGGCCAATAATAGCCCCAGCTATCGCTGTGCGGCTATTAAACAAAAAACATGACCTAGAACGGACTATGAGTGAAAACACCGATTTCTTACTCTAATTAAATATTCGAGTGAACGAATTTCACGCCGCAAAACTACTCGATTTTTTTGTTCCACTTCCGGTTTCGGCGTGACCAAAATCACGACTCCAATTTGACTTCAAAACTCATGAAAACGTGTGAACAGATCGCAAAAAAGACAGCGCCTCAATACAAATCAAACTCTTTGAATTGTAAAAAAAAATGTCCGCAATAATAGCCGCTATCGCTTCGCGGTTATTAAAAAAACGAATACTCATCTTCGATTCGTAATAAAATTCCCAGGAACATAGCAATAGCAACGCTCAGCTTCCAGCTATAATGAGATACCAGCTCAGCCGAACTTACAGCCCGCAGTTAGCCACAACTAGATTATAGTCTACTACTATAACAGCCTAGAGCACGTTGACATACCGTCGTTAGAAATGAGTTGAATAACCTACTTTGAGAGTGTTGTATCTCTCCATCGTGTTCCTTTCCACGGCCTCCATCTCTCTCATCTCACTCTCGTACTTCTCCCTCACTCTCTTCACTCTATTCTCGGCTGCCTTCTCACTCTCCACCCGACTTCTCTCCATGTCCGTTTCTAGCCGGGAGATGACCAGCTCTATCTCTTTGTCTCTTCCACTCCTCACTTTCTCACTCATCTCCCTCTCCTTCTGCATTAGCACTGCTTCCTGTTTCTTCATGTACGTCTCCTCCCACGTTGAACGCTCAGCCTCCATCTAAACATCCATTAAACATAACCGACTAGCATCGAGCGCATTGCTCTCAAACGACCTGTGAGTCAGTAGCAAGTTAAGGTTTAGAGAACTTAATTCCCTCCGAGCGTTACCTGTTTATCCCGTTTTTGATAACGAAAGTTAAAAGGGTCAGACGCAAATCAGTCAAACGACAAATTGCATTAAAAAAGACCACAGAACTAATATAATTGCTACAAACTTTCTCTCAGAGGAAATAATCAGATGTCAATTGCTCGAAAAGGACAACTTAGTTGTGATGCTTGATGAGACGCTTACCTTTTGAAAATGTCGATTTTTTTCAGTTCATAACACATCTCAATTTTCTCCTTTGCTAACGTTTTTTCATGTTATTAAGACGCTTCCGTTTTTTAGTTGCAAACCGAGATACACACCATCTATTCAGTGCCACTAACACAACACAAAGTTGGTGGACCTTGTTTGATTTGATTTCACATGGTGTTGTATCGTTACAAATTCATTAAGAACGTTTATTAAACGCTCCGTTCTTCTTATCAACATTTCATTAGCAATGATGTTATGAATCCTAGTTAATTTGTTATGAATGGCTTCACTAATGAAGGGTCATTAAATTACAGCAATGAGCAACGAAAAAGGGCAGGGCTTAAAACTTTGTAGGGTTTAAAAAAATGCGGGGGTAGCACAGTCAATGTAGAATCCTAAGCTACCTTCTCCTTGAACTCCTTCAATTCTTGTGAGTGTCTGTCTTCCTGTTCCATCCTTGCCCTCTCGTACTCCCTCCTCATATCCTCCATCATCTTGCGATTGGACTCCTCCAGTTGTTTCTGTCTCACATCCACCTCTTGTCTCTGTCTGTGAGCCAATTCGTTCACTCTGCTCTTTTCTTCCTGTACTTCTGCGTACAGTCTCTGTCTCTGCTGCTGGTAACTTTGCTCTTCCTGTTCTAGCTGCTTCTCATACCTCTGTCGGGCAAGTTCCCGCTCTGAAAGACTAACAGTGCTGGTTAACACGGTTCACAGCGGGCAAATTAAGAGACCAAACTCATTGAAACATAACCGACTAGAGTCGGGCGAATTGCTCTCAAACGACTGGGGAGCTGTTGGCTTCGTCAGTAGCTAGCCGAGGTTTAGTGAGCCTCGCTTTAGTGAGGCTAGCTTTAGTGACAAGGGGCAAATTAAGAGACCAAACTCATTGAACCAATCTCAAGGTATCGGGTAATTTAATACCAATTGTTCCAGGTTGCATAATAAATTGACAAAGATGGGAAAACAACAAGGTCATTTAAGATTGATAGCTTCCCAGGTTGAGGTCCCAGACCGAAAGTCGATATGTCAAGACCGAAATGAAAGCACAAGGGGCGTCGTGCGTTCAGAATTACAGTCTGGAAAGAAAAATGAACAGACGATAGTCTGGGCATGGGTACTTTCCGTTTGCGACGGTCTGGACATATCGTCTTTCGGTCAGGCATCTCAACCTGGGTTTTCAAGTTCATGGGGCTAGAACGCACGGAAAACACTCAAAATTTTGCGAGGAATTATTAATATTTTCGGCAGCTCCAAACTGTTAAACACAACCAATATTCCAGTGATCGAGTATGTTTTCAAAAGTAAGGATTGCGCAACTATTACCCCAAAAACTGAAGTGGATCCGTAAAACGGGATCCTCAACTCATTTTTTGGATCCGGAATATAAAGACGATTATCAGTTCGGTGATTGAATATTCGCACCTTTCTCACAGGCAGCCTCTAGCTCCACCTGTAGATTGTTTCTCATGAGGTCCTTCTCGTGTGTATACTTCATTGCAGCCCTCTCGTCTGCTTGTGCGACCTCTGCCTCGTGTAGTGCCTTCAACTTACGCATCTCTGCTTTATGACCAGCGATCAGCTTCTGAATCTCAGGCTCAAGTCCTAAAAACAGACAAGACACTAGAGATAGAAACCGAGATCAAGATTGGTGTCTACTCACGCTATACAATATAGCCACATATTCTAAATGATAGTTTTAGACGACCACAAATAAACAAAGCCGGAAAAGAGATAGCCGCAATAGACCTCTCTGACCTTCACTGGAAAGGTCAGAATAGAACAAGTAGCGAAAAATGAAAACATAAATTGGCAGCCTATTATTGTTCCGACCCTCTTGAGGGGGGGGGGGGGGAGGAACTATATACTCAAATGGGTTTTTTCGTTCAGACAATTTTGGCCGATCGATATAATCATCTTAGAGAGTTGTGAGTGGTATCATTAGAAAGACCGTCCAGCGTAGAATATGGAATAAGAAAGATTTTTTTTTTCAATTTTCACTTTTTATAGGGAGTTATCAAGATTTAAGGTTTTGTGAATATATACATAATTCAGCTGTTTTTATTCACATTTTTGACCAAATATTCGACAATTTTGACCAAATTTTCGTCAATTTTGCTAAAATATGTTAAAATTGTTAACTGTAGTGTTATTGATTTTATCTCTGAAGATAGAGGAGGGTTACCGAATTGTTCGCTGCAAGTTTTTTGGTTAGAATTCATGCTGAATTTTTCAAAATTCATAATTTTTGTCGAAACAATGGCTTTTTGGCCCACTTGCTTTAAATTTTCTGGAAATAGACACCTTAAAACTGCGGCCATATTCTTTTTAAGCTGAAAAGAGAGCTAGTTGTACTGCCGCAGGCTTTAAGAGTATTCTAGAATTATAATTTCGCCAATTCTTTTCAAATTTACACTCGATAATTATACAAAATGCATTATGTATTTTTGACAAACAGAAAAACTTTGAATATAATTGATCTTTTTCGCAACCGTTTCAAGAATATCTGGCTGATCTTGATCTCACCATGGATACTTATAATTTTTTTCAGATTTTAATGGGGCTCGACCTTTTTTTTTCAAAATATTTCCGCTAAATTTTTTTAATGAAAATTTCGGACAAGAATTTTAAATCAGGGCTCAATTAATGACATTTACTATTTCAAATAAAGGAGACCCACCGAGATTACATTATGGCTTTAGAGTTAATCACATGGTTTTTAAGGCTCTGACCAATTGTTTTCGTAAAAGTTTCATGGAATGCTTGCGTTTTGCTTTAATTTCTTATACTTTTTGTAGCCCAATGACATAGTGTCCCCAATCCGAGAGCCAGTTAGCTTTTAGAAGGTATAAAAGAACCTAGACATTTTTTTTCAGTTTTTCCTCTGCCTCCTTTTTGCTTTTATTTTGTCACGATGTAACTCAATCTCGCTCATTAGAAGTCTGTTTCTTGTTGTTGATTCAAACATTTATTTGCGCTTGGTTATACGTTTTGAAGGATTGCTTCGATCATTTAGTTTCATAAAAAGCTTTGGAGATTTCAATACTGTTCAATTTTTGGTTTTCGTTTTGTTGTCATGTTTAAGTAGTCCTTTCATAAGGACGAATCGTTGGTTTTAGGATGAAGTGAAAATGACGATTGACAGTTCTTTCAGGTAATATCTTATAATTATAGTGCCTTGAACATTGTCATGTCGTAAAATTGTTTGAAGTTTTGGCTTCTTTATGTATTTGTTTTTGTTTGTGGGCTCGTGACTTAGTCTCCTTATTAACAGGCCCAATTGGCTTCCTGATGTACTGAAGTGATGCATCAAGAGGTGTTTATTCATCGCCTTTTGTTGTAATCCTAGGTCAGTTATGACTTCTGAAAATATTTGTTTTCAAAAATAAATTTGGGTTTTTGAGCTTCGTTTTTTAAAAATTTTTTGGTCGATTTGCAGCTCAGTCTCTGTAAACGTAGGTCACAACCCGTTTGCACTGAGCTATAATATAAACTTTGTAACAGTTTTAGCTCCAAACATTTGTTTCTCGGCTTTGTTACTAATGTTAGTACGATATTTCATAAAATGTTAGATTTTTATATATTTCTACATTTCAAAGGATTTTTGGTTTTTTTAATTATAACAATAATATTTGATCTCATTGGCTTTGAAATTTTGCGCAATCGAACATTGGATAATGACAAGTCTGAATTTCTTCCTATGTAGATATAAATGAACAATTTATTGATTTCAGTTGATATCTAATGTTATTAATAACAGTGAAATTAATTGTTTTCAAAAAAGGAAAAGTTTTTTTGAACTTCGCAACTTTTTGATCTTTTTGTCGGCCTGCTGACCAGTCGCATTGGGTACATGTCCCATATTTTTTTAAATGATGTATAGGTCAAATTGTTTTGTTTTGGTTTTTATCTGATGCGAGTTTGATTTTGCTATGATTTTTTTTATACATATCGAAATTTGGTCGTAATTAATGTTTGTTTGATTTTTATTTTTGTCTTGTCTAGCAGCTCTGTTTACAACAAGTTTCAACAGCTCTCTAGCGTGGCATTAATGTATTTTATTGGTGGTTTATTGAAGAATATGTATGTCTTTGAAAGTTTCCTATCTCTTCATTATTTGGTTGCAACATTATGTGCGTACGCACATCACCGAGCCTCCTTGTATAATAGAACCTAAAATAGAAAGCCTAAATTTCCAAGAGTTACATTCGGTGTGTTAAATACAAAAGGAAAATATTTCACGAAGAATAGAACCCCTGTTAAAATTTAGATGTTCCAGACGACAAAACACTAGAAGTGCACTTAAGTTGGGGGCGGGGGGGGGGGGGGCTCAGTCACGGTGCACTCTATTGATCTCCATTCAGTGAATATATTTATAATTTAGATTCATCAAGTGAGTGCAGAAGTCATTCATTGGAGTGAGTTCAAAAAGTTACAAAATTGTTAAAATCTGACTCAAACGAGTAACAAATGACGTCACGTACACAAATTGAATTGCTCAGTGGTAGAAGAAAAGCACTTAAACTCACTGAAAAATGAAGCAACCAAAGGGTTAAAAGGATAATCAATAAAGGCCACGAACACAGCTGGACCAAGTAAATTTAGAACAAATCCGCTACTCGACTAAACACACAATTTCTACACAGGAAAAAGAGATTAAGATTAAAAAAAATTCTCTACAATTGATCACGCCCTCACACACTATAGGCAGACCTTGTAATAGCTTTTCTGGTTGATTAGTCATCTCCCACTCAACAAGCAACAATAAAAAAATGAAAACCCAAAAAACCGAAAAGCAGCAAAACCGCTCAAAAGGAAATTTAATTCAGAAAATACTGGCCAACTAAACATTCAAGTATCAAAAAACAAAATAAAGTTGTAAAAAAGTAAAGTTGTAAAAAACTTTAAGTTGTAAAAATGTAAAGTTGTCAAAATATCGCTCGCTTAATCACAAAAAAACAAAAGGTAGAAACACGTAGGAAAATAGACCGAAAAAGTCGTAACACAGGGCTTAAATTAACCAAATCTCATAAGAAATAACAATTTCAAACTGAGAATAGTCGCCAAAACCACAAGGAACACCAAGTGCAACCAAAAACTCCCCAGTTCGTGAAAAACAGCTGCGCAAAAGCTTGATGTTTAATAAATTCAAAAAATGCTCTAAAAAGCTCGTATAAGCACACTTCAATGTGAAAATTTGTGAGAAGGGGGTGTAGGACAATAGGCGAAAACTCGATTAGGCGAAAAGAATAATTGTAGCCATTAGCCGAAAAATCTGGACAAAAGTTTTGTGGAAAAATGCTAATACCAATTAGAGCACATAAAGTAAGTAACTGCGCGGTATTATACCGTGATTAAGTGACTTCGCAGAAAATTGAAATGAATTCGCGGATAAATAGCTTAAAATCAATCAAATTGACGCGTTATTAAATTCTGAACATTTTCTCGATGTAGTTTTACACCAGCTATCCCATTTTTTCGAGCGTTTGCGTTTATTCAACTGGTAGCTCTAATTCATTTTTATTAAAGCTATTGATAAGTAGTTTAAATATTCGCCCCTTTTTTAGCTGTCACTCGTTTTTAAAATCAATGGTAATCAAAAGTATTACTATTGGCCTAATTTGCACAAAATAACGTTCGCCTAATCGAGTTTTCGCCTAATATCCCATACCCGTGCCACGTACCACCATTGGCCGAAAATGTAGTGCACTGAATTTAAAAGAACTGCTTTGAAAATACGAGACGTGATTAAAAAAACTGTTCGCTCAGCTAAAAATTCTTTACTTTATTTTTCTTAATCTCTCAGAATAATGCATGAACAAAAACCACTCACTTTCTCTCTGCGTTTATTCACAGGTTGCCCACAACAGATTTTATTTTCAGCATTGACTTTTATACCATGTCTCGCTGACGCTTAATCAATTTCAAAAATCGACGAAAGATTCGTAAAAATACGCTAGTCTCCACTTCGCTGCTATTATAAATGATAAAATTCATGATATTAAAATCTTGAAAACCATTTAATTGTCTCAAGAGACTATCCAGTATTTCTATTTCAAGCTTTAAATAGTTTCACTGACTCAAAGACTCATAAACTTCGAACATAATAATTTTCCAAAAATTTGAAAAAAAAATTTATATTTTATCAAAAAATTGCTAAAGCTGAAGCCATTAAAATCTTGATAACCATTCCCTTAACTCCAGAATATATGCAACAGCATATTATCAAACCTTGGAGGAGGTCCCTAGAAAAAATTGAGAAATCTACAATATGACAAAAAAAATTCAAAATTGCACGTTTTATTTAAAAAAACTGCTAAAATTTCTGATAATTAAAAAATTGTAAACTAATCCGTGGCCAAAAAAATTCCAGTAATCTACTGTCAAAACCTAGAGGAAATTTCGTGGGCTCAACAGTTGCGCTGTCTTCAACCTCTAAGAACCACCGTTCACACCATAAGTATAAGTCTCCAAAGCAGTTTGAGCTGAAACAGCTGAAAGGCTCTAAGGGCACTTAATGACCGCTGAGCGCTACCTGTTTATCCCATTTTTGCGGACGTAAAGTCAAATGGGCCAGAAGAAAAATCAGCCTTGCATAGGAGCAATAACTACCGAATAACAAAACTGTTCTAAGAACCCTTAAAACCAAACAACAATTTGCGCACGCACAAATATTGACGTCTCTAAAACTATAGGGTTATATAAGCCTATAACTTAAGACCACTTTGGATGCAAGATCCCTTGTTTGGAACGCGCATCTTTTAACCAAAACTGGGACCTATTAAACCTTATAAATGAAGCTCCTTAAAAATCTAAAAACATGCAAAAATTATCCCAAAACATTCGTTAATAAAAACCTTTTAACCATTCCTTTCTATCTCGGCAAATTCATGCATCGTGCACTTTTAAAAATTTTCACGCTTTTAAAACTACATCTTAGTCATTACTTAGCCATTACATAAGTTATGGAAAAAGGTGTGAAAATTTCTTACAACAAGACGGACAACAGCACAAACCCAACCCAAATTCTTTCCATTGTTAACATAGCCGGCAGATTTCCGGAATAAGAGCAAATAGACTTGCGTGCCGAATACTATAGATAGATACAGACAGATATAAGTTGAAAAGTTAACTAATTCAAATCAAACTTATTCAAATCAAATTTAAGTTTTAAAGTGAAAAAGTCAATTTATAGAGTGAGGTTAAGTCACGTATGATAAAAATCTGATAACGCAATTGACCTGAAAATTTTGGCTTAAGATAGTGAGAAATGACGGTACACGCGCGCCGTTAGTGAGAGGAAGCAGTCATTCAGAAAAATTCACTTTTTCAGCTTTGCTTTGTGAACAATAATAAAACAAAAAAGCTTTAGACTACAAAATAAAAAACATAGCAGGACAAGTCCTGGAACAATTAACAGAATTTTCATTGACTAGACAAGGAAGTAGACTAGACTTAGAAAAAACTGGATCAAGAATGGGCTATGGATGGATTATTGAAACCATTTAGAAACAAATCCGATAATAAAAATTCGATGAAAAAACAGTAAAAATCGGAGTCAAATTGCCGCATGTGAACAAAAATCCAAAAGAGAGAAAACAATTTTTGTTTAAACACTGTTTTCTCACTCTACTTTAAAATTGAGCAAAAAATATTCACGCTGCAAAACCACTCGCTTTTTCGCTCCGCTTCCTGCTTCGGCGTGAACAAAATCATCACTTCAATTTGACTTCAAAAATCATGAAAATGCGTGAACAGATCTTGTGTGAAAAGACAGCGCCCCCATACAATTCAAATTCTTTCAATTGTAAAAACATAGCCGGAAGAATTCCGGAAGCGACTCGAGCACCAAAACTTCACAAAAAGCTGAAGCCATTACCTTTTGTATTAAACCATTAACTCATTACCTCCACGAGTCCGATCTAAAAATTGGTGAAACTTAAACCACTGTCACCAAGAGAAAGAAAATGCAGCAAAATTTTATTATTGAAAACGTTTGGTAACGTTTAAAAAGTCTGAAGTTTTCAGGATGGTCAAAAAACTGATAGCCTGACAAAGCTGACAGGGCCATCAATTGCCCTCAGATAATTAATGATTCTAATCTCATAAAGATCGCGAAAGCAAACGGCAGATAAAAACTTTTCAAAAAAGTCAAAATTATTCAAAAAAGAGTGCTCAAACTTAAGAATCAGAGAACTACTACAATTAGATTTCTAATCACGGCAATTAGGACAAAAATAATACATGATTCTTCCGTGTTGTATATATGCTAGACAACATGATTTCATACTAATTCAAAAATTAAATTAATCATAGAAAAACAAAAGCAACAGAATAATTTTCAAAGACAAACAGTCGTCTAAAAACAATACCAAGCCCGGAAGACAATTTCAATGAATAGTATTAAGTCGAAATGTTGGAAAAGACTTTCTAGCAAACTTCCAGTACAGCCTTATTTTGAATTAAATCAATTGCAAACCGAAGAAACCAAGATCTAAGAAAAAGCTGAATTCATTCAATTTTTTAACAACTGAAAAATATAACGAATACAAAAGTAGCTGCCAGGAAAAAACTAGAATGATACAAACAATAATGTGAAGAATATGGACACAATGTTAGGAACACCGTAACAAAAAGACCAATTCTTGATTTTTGAAAGTTAAAAAACAAAATTAAAAAATCAAGAAAAACGAGCACATTTCATTGATCAGCATTCGAGACTTAGAAAAGACAACGAGTCATTCGAGACAAAAATCCAACTTGCTGAACAGAATAAAACAAGAAAAAGAAGAATTCAGACATACCGAACAATGAAACATTTTGCAAAAAAAGTGGTCAAAAAATATTTAAGACTGCATTTGTGAAAAAAATTCATCTGTTTTTTCAAAAAATTAACACCAAAAAATGATTGAATTTTTATTGAAACAAAATTAAAGTCCCTCATGTTCCCCAAAATACTATTTCTAGTGATTAAAAGCAAAATACAAACAAAAAAACTGAAAAAAATTGGCAAAAAACTACGAAAATCGGATTAGCAAATGTACAATTTTATGAAACAAAATTACATCGAGGTAGAAAGAGGCATTGAGTATATGAATTACCAAAGGGAACTTTCCATATTAACTGATTTTTGACAAAAAAACAGCTAAAAGATCCAAAAATGAAGTAATTAATAGAAAAAAAGCCAAAAATTAACTAAAAAATCAAGAAATATGGGCCAATTTCGCATTTGAAACGCAATTTCAGGCTATGCAAAATACTGTGCTATCAATTTCCGGAGTTTACATTTCAACATAGCATCGATTAAAAATTATTTCTACAAAAAACCAAATTACAAGCGAAAAAACTAGGCCACTTAGACGAAAAAACGGCTAAAAACGGTTATCTATATGTGCCATTCAGTCAAAAACTACTTTTCAATGTCAAAAAGTCATTCACTAAACGCAGCGCATGATCAAAAAACTTCTCTCGCTCAGAAAAAATTAGTTCACACTGCAATTTTACTCGCTTTCGCTTTTAGGTCAAAACATCGTCTGAACGAATAGTACTTCCGGTAAAAAAAAAAAACCTTAAGAAAACCAATACTCCTCTTCGAGTCGTAAAAAAACATGAGCGACACGATATCTCTCCACTCAGCGTAGAGCTTCGTAGCAATAAAAAAGGAGCGCTATAAAAGCCGGCTATTAAAAACATTAAAACTACAAACGCTTATTTTTCTGTCGTCTTAGCTGACAAAAGAGCATGCGTTTTACATTAGTATGAAACGGGAACTCGTAACGGGTGTAACCGTAGAGACACATTGATTCGAGCTAACATCATAAAAATTTTGGTTATAGTAACGCTATCCCACAAAAGAAAAAATCTATTATCAACGTCAGCCGCAATTTTGATAGCTGTATGCAAGTATGCAAAATATTCTAAACTTTGCTCAAACTGTAAAACGTAGCTCAAATTTTGTTCGAAATTTCACACCAACATTGGTCACACTGTTTTGAAAGTCTCTTTATGAGCCAATTTTACTTCCAAACAAAATCAAAATTCAAGACACATTTAATAATTCTGATAGCTTGTGTGATTAAAAGAAATGGACCTTTGACAGTGATGTCTTTTAGGTTCCTAGTCTGTTCGTCCATCCACTTCTCTCGTCTCAGTTTCTCAGCTGCCATGAGAGTGTCTTTCAGCTTTTTCTTTTCTGCATCATGCCCCTCACTTACTGTTCGCAACTTGCGCTCATACTTCAACGCGTTCTCCTTAACCTATAACACTCACATGCACTAATATGAAAAAACTCGAATCTATTCTGTTCCCCCCCCCGCCAGTGTTTTTATGACCCCCAGTTACAAATTAAATAGCACGTTACTATGTAAAAAAAATTGTTCTCACTAAGCTGGGGGGGGGGGGGGGTATCAAAACAGAAGAGATCCAAAAACTGTCAGCACAGACAAAATCAAATATGCGATTAGATCAGAACGAATTATGTTATTCGGGTGTTCTAAAATTACCAATTTATATTGCATACAATCGAAGTTTAGCTAATTGATAACACCAAGCTCGATAATCATAGCCACAAAAAGAGTTTCAACACAAAAACTCACACCGATAAATCAGAAACCTTTCCCATGTAAACCGGAACGGATTGCATATTTTGGATCTTTTCCGTTTGTGCCCCCCCCCCCCAGTACGTTATGCGCCCCCCAGTTGCAAAGCACGTGCCATTACATAGTAAATCATTATGTAAATATATTGCACGTGCGTCTGGGGGGTGCAAATAATATGCGCCCACTAAGCTGGGGGAGGCACAAACGGAAAAGATCCCATATTTTGTTCCCTTATCAAGAATGTACTCGCATTTGTCGTGAGTCCACAAATGCGTCGGGGTGCAAAGAAGTAGAACCTAATTCATACATTAACCGGATCTATTCTATTTTTGTTGTTTGAACTAAATTTCAATTTCTCGCTAGTGGATTTTTGTTCACTTGCGGCATCTGATTTTTTTAGAAATGGTTTTCCTAATTCACTCATAGTCCGTTTTAGGTCTAGTGTTGCTATGTAAGAAAATAGCACGTGCGCCTGGGGGTTATAAAAGATTTATGCTCACTAAGCTGTGGGGGGGGGGGACAGAATAGATCCCATTAACGATATTATGAAGGAGTCCAATAACTGAGAGCATGATTATTACCTCGTTTGTGAGCGATTGGCACTTTTCTGATAGCTTTGTGTTCGACTCAATCAACTGGTCAATAAATCCAGTCTGCCTCGTTATTTTGGTCTCCAGACTCTGTTTCAACTCATTCATCCTGCGCTTCGTCTCTCGGTCCTAAAGCAAACATCTCAATCATTTCCGATGGCAATTTCTCAATCTCGCATTTTCTGTGCTTCTCCAAAACTAACAACTAAGCGGTGCTTGGGCATCGGCGGAGTTATGTTCTTCGCAGCACAGCTCAAATAGCACCAAGAATTAAAAATAAACCAACTAATGTCGGAAGAATTGCTCTCGAACGACAGGCGGGTGGAAAAACATTTGACCACGCCGGGATTCGAACCATTAACCCCGCTCCCTGCACACTCAGCTATCTCGCCCTTCTTGTTGCTATGCTGCAGTCGAATTTATTTTAACAAGCTTTACTTCGGAGTGAGAGCAATAGAGATCACTCAAAAATGAAGAACGAAAGCGTGAAAAAGTCACTTAAGAAGCCAAAGAATGTTCTAGAAGAAATGCGCAAAAACGGTCAATCGAAAAATTTGCAAAAGACCAACACGTTTACAATAATTGCTATGAACTTCGTTCAAGAGCAATTAAAGACACAAAAATGACACCAAATAGGATAAGCTCTAATTATAAATATTATGACATGGCCTATTTGATCTCATTCACATTTCGTCTTCGGACACTCATTTCGTTTTTATGAAGAACCTGAGCGGATTATTTCATCCGCATTTTTCAAAAACCAAAGGTATTGAGAAATTTATAACCTGCTCTTTAGCGTGCCTCATGGTCAGTTCCCGTTGCTGATTGAGAGCTTTAGTAAGCATCTCAACAGTCCTTGTCTTCTGTGCCAGTTCCAATTTGTGATGCAAAAGAGAATCCGTAACTTCAGCCGCTGCTTTGTTCGCCTCCTCCATCTTGACGAGATCTTCCGCACTTGGAACCAATACAGGGGGTGGCAGATCCATGTCGTGATTTTCGGCATCTCCACTTCCCATTTCTGATTTAAAAAATGGACTATTTGTAGCATAATTAGATTGCTTTTAAGGAGATATTGTTTCGACCCCATCTTAGTGGGGGAGGAACTATATGCTCAACTGTTTTTTATGCAGTCAAATTTGGCCAATCAATAGATTCATCGTACAGTAAGTTGTTGAGTGGTGTCATTAGAAAGGCCGTCAAGCGTAGAATATCACATTAGAAATATATTTGAATTTTGCTTGTATCAAAGAGTTATCGAAGTTAAAAATTTGCCTAATCCTCTTGTTTTGTTCACATTTTCGGTAATTTTTCCTGAAAAAAATTGATAAATGTCGTAAACGCTATGATAAAATTATTAAAGATAGTGTTATTGGTTTGACTACTAAAGATAGAAGAGAGTTGCTAACCGATTTTTTTTGCTAAAATTTTGAAAAATGGCTGTGAATATGCTTCTTTAGCACATATTACCCAAATTTACCGGCAGTACAGAAAAACTGCAGACACAATCTTCATTTACTCAAATGAGGGCTATTTTTACTTCCACTTGCTCAGAGTGTTATTGAACTAAAATTTTGCCGGCCTTTGCTAATTTACATCAAAATTTTATCAAAAGACAACCTCTATTTTTAATAAGAAAGTATTTCTTTTACTAAATTATGTATTACGCAAAGACATCCAATAATTACGTGTTTTCAGTTGGACTTCAAAGATAGCAAGGCCAGTTTCGGTCTCATCGAGGATTTTTACAATCAAGAGTTTTGGATTGTATTGCGGCGCATTTTTCAAGTCTTTTCGCAACCTCTTTCTTCTCGCCACTTAGAATCAAAAGATTTCAATTTGAGGTTCAAATAAAGATTTCATCTACATTAAAATTAGGATCAACAAAAAACTATGTTTTCAAGGAAACACCTGCTTTTCATGGCTCCGACGTGGTTTGGAAAATTTTTAAAGTAAACTTTAAAAACATAAGAGTGAAATTTTAAGCCTCTCCACAGGCCCTATTTTCTCAATTTGTGTCAAAGTCCCATTAATGAATGGCCACAACTGTTTTCTACTGAACAAAAATTAAACTGCATACGGGTTTTCTCAACTAATGGTTCTTACAACTATATTTGTTGTAAGAACCATTTACAATATTGAAAATATTTGTTTCAAGAGATTATTCGGGCAACAATGTGCATGAATTTTGTGCATGAATTTGCTGTTATTTTGTAGTCTTATGACTTTGCAGTCTCAATAATGGTATTTTGTAGTCTCACTTATGACAGGTTCCATTGACTTCACGATGAGTTTGATGAAATCTCTCTCTCCAGTATTTCAAAGTTGAAAGACAATGGTCGTGAGGGCTTTTGAAATAATTTGATTTAAAAATTTCAATGAAAGTTGCCCCTTTTTCTTATTTTTGTCAGCTTGTTACCTAGTCTACTTACTTATAGCGAGGTGCCCTCTGCTTTGTGAAGTACAAGTTAACTTATTAAGCTTAGGTTTTGTCTGATAGAATTTTGACTTCTAATTAAGTGTTCTTTCAAATAGAAAGATATTTTGCTAGTTAATGTTGTTTCATATTGCTGTTCGTCTTGTCTCGTAGTTTCATTAGTGGCCGGTCAAATTATGTACAAACTCACATTGCCGAGCCTCCTTAAGATCTTAATATTGTCATTTTATTATTTTTCAACGCATATTTTTCAACAAATATTTTTTTTAAATAGAAAAGGGTGATAATAATTTTCTTTCTGAAGTGATTATAAGACGCTAGTTAACTCGAACTAATCAGAACAACGTCTACATTAAGTCATTTCGTGAGCAGCGTTTAATATTTTAAACAATTGATCATCTAAGCTTATAGCTGTTTTTAAATTGCGAAAAGTCGGCGGGACACCCAATCGTCATTTCTACTGCAAAAAATCTGGTCTTCCTAGCTTTTGCAATAAGGAAAATTGGAAAGGACTTCACTCCACTTCGCTACGCGTCCCTTAAGCAAAAACTTCGCACTAAATTATCTAATCGTTGCAAAGAAATAAAATACAATTATTTTTAGAGCATTTATCTATGTAAATGTCAAGGTTTATCAATGAACACATCAAACTTTAAAAGTTTAGCGAAACATTAAATTATATTGGGTTACTTACCCGTTTTATCAGTGTTGTTTACTCTTCCTGAGAGTATTGCTTCCTCTTCCCTGTCAGCCTGTTCAAGAAATTCAAGTATCTCATTGAGCCGCTTGTTCTCTGCCGTCTTTTTCCCCTCGGTACTAGTCGAAGGCACTTCAGTCGTCTGATGCTTGCTCGTTGAATTACTACTACTCGACAAATTAACACTACTTGATGAATTTTCTACAATAAATTTTGTCGTTTTCAAATTTTCGGGGAAATCATCTGGCTGTTCCAGTTGTTTTAAGGTATCAAACAAATCTTCAATGGTAGTGTTCCGTGATGATTGCAATCCAGACTCAGCTTCTGTTTCGTTTTCCTGGGAACCGTTGGTAGTCCTGGTTACTCCGTCCGGAAAACCCGAAGAACATGGTGTTAATGACTCAGGATTTTGCTCCAAATCCTTTACTACTAAACCACAATCTCTCTCCACCTTCGCTTCTTGTTTCGGAAGTTTGTTGACTCGTGATTTTCTTAGATTACCATTTATTGAATTAGTCCCTTTCTTTTTCTCTGCGATCATTTTAACTTCTTGTTCTGCCTTTTCGTATGCCTCTTTTGCTTTTTCCTCACGTTTTTTCCGCAGTTCCTCAATAGCTTGACGCCTTTGGTTACGTTTTTCCTCTTCTTCTTTTCTCTGCCGAAGTCGAGCTTTCTCAATATTTGTAAGCTCTTTCTGATTTTTACTCTGTTCTTGCTTTTCAGCTTTCTTTGACTTCAAGACGTCCTGGAATCAAAAGCATCAAATAGTAGACATAGCTCTCAAAGAGTAACTGTTTTATTTTACATTTATAATAGGTCAAACTTTATTTATGCATTATACGGTAAAAACTCTTATTTCAATGTCTTCTGGACTGAAACCGTGGTCTGTCATGAATAACGCCAGGACTTACCATCAATAAATTTTTGTTCCTCTTGCGTCTTCGATATCGGTACCACACTTGTATTGTCATGGCCGCGTTATTAACAACTGATAAAAAATCGTCCGAATTTCCCAATACGTCAGGTAAAGGTAGCATATTCTTAGAAGAACTGTCTTTTTCAGAAAAACAAGTTGTGCTGTGAGCAGTTTCAGCAGCTCCAGATCCTTTTACATCGTTGGAGCTACTTCTAGATGACAATATGGACAAATTTAACTTAAGCTGTGACTCTGAGTCTGTGTCAGCCATTTGCGTGTTGTTGAAAACGGCAGATTGTGTGATATCCGAAGTACTATTAGACGAACTTCGAATAGAACTTTTGGGTGTCTCTTTTCGATGTCTCGCAGACGAGGGTGGCCGCAGTGCCTTTCGATCACCTGTACTTTGTCGAACACTCGCTGAAGCCGAGTGGCCTGATACTGATAGACCATTAATCATTGCACCTCAAAAACAAAAACCCTGCAAAAGACATTCCATGACTTAGAGTGAGTGAGCCCCAATGTGGACTAGAACTCGAAGCTAAGGATAAATAAAATAAACCATAACCTGAATAAATTTCAAATATTTGATTTCAAAATCACTACGAATACCGCGTTTCGATCAGATTTGAGCTAGATAAATTATGGGGAAGACCCAAATTTTTGCTGTCTCCATTATAATTTGCCTCTGATGCTTAACTATTACTTCTTTGCCGACATGTTACTATAGCAGCCGCCCGTGCGCAATATGTATTATCTTTTGTAATTGAGCGTTGTACTTGTTTAAAATACAAGGATTGAAATTTAATTAATAAGTAGATAAAAGCAGAAGAGAATGGTTTCAAATAAATGAAGATCTAATTGAGTGATTAACTCTGAAGGTAGGTTTATTGTTCAATGAATGAGTTTCATCCTGTTTTGTCCGCACCCAATATCGGTTCTATCACCGTGGTAAATTAACTAAGTAAATACTGATATGTCACAATTGTTAGTATTGCTCGAAGCCCGAGCTTTGTCTATTTCAATCTGTCGACACCTATCAAGATTGTGTCAGTCATTAATCAAGTTATAAATTCAAATTTAAACTAAATCTTTGATCTTGAAACCCAAGGTTTTTAGTACACTTTTTTTTACATACGTGTGACACTCACTCTGCCCCCTCTCAATAAGAGTAGAGTGTGCCACTCACTCACATAAAATCAAACAAATTTTACAGCTCTTGATGCATGAACGTTTTAAAATACAAAAAGTTTGTAATTTTCACATAAAAAGTTTAGGTATCAGTTTTCGTCATTCATGACTTTCTCTGCCTCGTCCAGCCCGAAATTGTTGTACGCTTCTCGCGCCCCATCGTTTATCAGTATTTGGTATGCCCGATTAATGGTCTTGAAAAACTCCTCATCTCCACCAGCATCAGGGTGCGTCAACAAGCTCATTTTGTGGTAGTGTTTTTTGATCTGATCTTTTGAAGCAGAACTTTTTACCAACAAAAACTCGTACAATTTTGCAGGCAGATTCAATACATTTTTATTCCGAATCGCGAAGAAACACTTTTCTCTGGCCTTCGTTTTGGCTTTCTCGTTCTTCAAAGAATGTTTTTGTCTATCAATTATAGTGTCTTTCCTTCGGCACTCACTCGCCAAGTACTGGTTATAGTTTTCCAACTGCTGAAGTTCTGACCTCAATTGGTCATTCTCTTTCTCCATTTTCTCCCTGGCTTCGCTCTTTCTATCATTATTGACTTTTAGATCGGCCAACTCCTGCTTAAGTAAGTCGATTGACTGCTCTTGTTGGGCATTTCTAGCTGCCACTGCCTTTAGGTTATCTCTTAGCGCCTCACACTCGGCGCTCAGTTTTCCCAAAGCTTCTCTTGTTGCCTCTTTGGCTTTGTCGCAATGTTTCTCTAGTTTTTGTCGAAGCTCGACAAGATCCTTTTGGAGTAAAGAGTTTGTACTCTTAAATTTCTCTAACTGCGCGCACTGGTTTTGCAGTTCCACTTCAGTCTGCAGAGCTCGGGACCGAATATTGGCGGGTGCCAGAAGTTCTAGTGTAGACATCTTCCGAGTCCGTGACAGACAAGATTCCACTCGGTACACTCCCGGGGAAATCTCCGAAATAACTTTCCACAACTGTGGCATATAGTACACATATTCACCAATTTGTTGGGTCTCACCGCCTGCTATGTTTAATAGAAACTATTTTCGCTTCTAAAGTTTCTCAATATTTTCAGTCTTGATCTCAAGACTTTTTCCTTATTTTTATTGGTCTTGACCTCAAGACAACTCTTTTTCATTTTTTTTCTCTTTTTTTGGTCTTGAACTCAAGACAACTCAATTTAACTTTTTTTTGTACTTGAACTCAAGACAAGTCATTTTCATCTTTTTTCGTCCTGAACTCAAGACAAGTCATTTTCATTCATTTTTTTACACAACCGATTCTTTCAAGGACTTTTTCTCTTCAATCATTTCTTTTGTTGGAACTCCGGTTGTGTTCACCTGCTGTCCACACAAACCAATTGCTTTTTCCTCTAAGATTTCTATTGTAAAATCTTCAATTTTGTTTTTGTGTAAAGTTTTTTCGCTGATAAAAGTGGTCTTGTTGTTACCAAAAATTTTTACAGGGTCCTCCTTATTAAAGTGTTTGATCGTTTGACATGTTTGCTCACCTTGATTTTCAAAAGAATAGTTTACTAAATCGTCTTCAAAATATGTGGCTTTGATAAAAAAAAACAGTTTTCGAGAAACCTAGGGGATCCTTAAAGCTTAAGAGGTTTCTTTGTATCAGCTTATCCCAAATTGTTCCGATGTAAAGATTGCATTGATCATCACATTTCCAATAAATGTTACTCCTGTAGGTGAAACCCACTCTACAGGCTCAGCATACATAGCACCTTCACGATTATTTTTTTTTATGAAGCTCTGGCTATGCTCGTTGGCATAAGTAGTTTCACTTGCTCGTTGTAAAATCTTTTCCGTTACTGATTTGTTGACTCTAAAAGGTTTATATCTAAAACCTGGTAAAGCAAAATTTTTGTTTTGCCAGTTGCTCCTACAGGTTCCCTCGTTTAATGGATATATGGATTTTAGGAGTCTTGAGTATTTGGTAATAAAGACAACATCGTCATATACATTGCTCTCTTTAAGTGCAGACACAGTATATGCCGCTTCATACATGCAAAATCTTAATTTTATCTCGAGCTGAACCTCAGCATATATCAAACTACCTTCTTCTATTGTTTTCGATACTCGAATTTTGTTACCACAGTTTGTACTGTGATCCAGAGAATATATTTTTGTTGATACGATATTGTCAAAGTCATAGCCGTATAATTTAATAAAAAGTGAAGGAGAAACAAAAATAGCTAGCAATGCCTGATACAAACATAGTGATATTCTATCACACGATGCTCCAGACGAACTCGTCTTTCTTTTCGATTCCATTATTTCTTTCTGGATTTTCCTGAAACAAAACATCATCAGTATCCTGGCTGCTAAAGTACTCCTCATCTTGCTCAGTAAAGTAATTTTTTAATCTCTCAGGCACCGATTTTTATCGATCGCTAGACCTTGTAGCCATTTTTGGTGCCTTGGGATTACTATTAATCTTTTCTTCAGTACTTTATATTTTACTACTAGATTCCTGTTGCTTTTCTCTGGTTTTGGAATTTTTGTTTCTGCTGGTTTTTTTTTCAGTGTACTCTGTAGCTTTTGATGAAGTTGCACCTCCTCCCTCGGGAACTTTTTGTGCCTTCTCTTGCCCTTTAGAGATTTCTTGCTCTGATTCTTTAGCTTCATTCTCAGGCGTTTCATTTGTAACATTTAGTGAATCGTTAGCATCCTCAGCTTCGGATTGATTTTCTGTGTTTAGATTGCTTTCACTGTCTGTTGATGATTCTATTTCAATTATATCGCCATCGTCTGAGCTGTTCAAATCGCTATTCTTCTGCTCCTTAATGGTTGTTTTTCGTTTCGCCCGAGGCTCAGGCGTGAATGGTTTTTCTCGTATTTTATATTTCTTCAGTCGGTCATAATGGACCTTGTTCGCTTTCCTCGTCTTTTTATCTTCTACCTTGAAGTTCAAATCGTTTATAACTTCAATATTTTTGTATGGTCCTCTATAGAAAGAAGTAAATTTTCTTGTTTCTCCTTTTTTAACCGTTGGGTTGAAAACTAACAATTCTTCCCCAACTTTATAGCTCGGCCTAAACTTACTGCGATCATAATACAACTTCTGGCGTTCTTGTTCGACATCCAAATACTCTCGCATCAACTGGTGCGTTTCCTGTAGTTTTTGTTTCATCGTGAAAACATAGTCACTTGGTGTTGCATACTTTGTGGTCTGTGGTGTGCTATAGATGCTGTCAATAGGTAGCGACAGTAGAAAACCCAGTACCACAATCTCTGGGCTATCTTGTTACACTACGAATTGATGATCGATATGCCACCATCGCTAAAGGTAGAAAATTAGTCCACTCGTGTTGGTATTGTCCTATATATTTGGATAGGCATTCTTCTACTGTTCAATTTGTTCGTTCAATCATCGCGTTCCCTTGTGGGTGGTAGGATGTGGTTGATGTCCTCTGAATTCCTAGTTCACTGCAAAGACTACAAAACAATTTAGACTTAAAGTTTGACCCTTGGCCACTGTGTAGGTTGACTGGACAGCCAAATCTTACTATCCAGTGTTCAACAAACGCTTTTGCCACAGTTTTTGCCTCTTGATTGGGTAACGCTACGGCTTCGTGCCACTTACTGAATTGATCACCGATAAGCAAAATGTACTTGTTTCCCTGAGGCTCGGGAAGTGGACCCATGATATCAAGATGTACTCGCCAAAATGGATGACTAGGTTTCCATTTTTTGAGTAAATTTCGATGTTTCTGCTTAGTGCCTTTCCTTTTTAGGCAAACGTCACAGCTTTCTATCCAGTTTCTTACGTCCCTTCTCATGCACGGCCAATAAAACCTATCGCAAGCTCTTTTGTACTTTTTCTCTATACGAAAATGTCCTGCGCTAGGCGATTCATTCAACAGCTCAAGAACATTGGACACTTTAGCCCAGGGTACCAGCATTTGGTTAACAGTTTCAAAGTTAGGTTCTGTTTGGTGTTTTCGATACAAAATCCCTTCTATGAGAAAAAGATTTTTATACTAAACCCAGTATTTTTATACTCCATAACTCTTTTGAAGCTCTGTTTCTCATTTGCCGTGGTTCGGGTCTTTTTTTGTTTACGACCCATGAATATACTTCTTTGAGTATATTGTTACTTTGCTGCGAATCTCGCAGTTTTACTCTCTGTAGTTTGTGTAACTGCCAACTTCGACTACTATAGTTGGTATCGTCTTGCTCTACGTCTAGCGCAGTAGCGTTAACGAAAGCTGTTTGTTCCTCATCTTCTGTTTTTATGCGCGAAAGACAGTCAGCGTGTGGGATTTTATTTCCCGCTCTATGCTTGATGTCAAAATTAAATTGCCCAAGTTTCTCTATCCATCTTGCGACCATACCGTCTGGTTCTTTAAAACTATAGATCCACACAAGAGCCCTGTGGTCCGTTAAAAATAAAAGATGCTGACCAAGTAAATAGTTTTAAAAAAATGGGTAAGATGAACTATTGCGAAAAATTCCCGCTTAGTTGCTGAGTATATTCGTTGACTTTTACTCAAAGTTCTGCTAGCATATGCAATAACTCTATCCTCAGTTCCGTGTTTTTGTGTGAGAATTGCTCCGATGCCTGTCAATGATGCATCGGTAGTTAATGTATATTGATCCCTATCGTTTGGATATCCTAAAACTGGGGCTTCCAAAAGCGTTTTCTTCAACTCTGCTACCGCACTTGTGCATTCTGTACTCCATTCAAATTTATTTGATTCATTTAGTAACCTGTAAAAAGGTTCTGCTGTTTTTCCGAAACCCGGAATGAATTTTCGATAATAGCCCAAAAGGCCCAGAAAAGCCCTGACGTCTTTTAGGGATGATAGTTCTTTCATTTTTTCTACCGCTCTTACTTTCTCTGGGTCGACCTCGACACCACTCTCAGATATAATATGTCCTAAAAAGCTGACGCGCTTCTGAAAGAAATTGCATATTGATCCTTTAATCTTGAATCCATTCTCCGATAAACGTTGGAAAACCAGCTTTAGTCGTTTAAGATGTTCATCGAAATTTCGTCCCAAAACCATAACGTCGTCTAGATAAACTAAAGCTTTTTGTTCAGATAGACCAGCAAAAATTAGTTCCATTAGGTTTTGAAAAGCTCCTAGTGCAAAAGCTAGTCCCATATGGAGCCTTTTTTACTTATATAGGCCCAAAGGAAATAAAAAGCTGTTACATTTTGACTCTCTTCTTCCAGCGCCATTTGATAGTATCCCGACAGAAGATCAATATTTGAGAAGTACATGTTTCCCTCCAGTGAATCAATAACCTCTTTAATTCGTTGTAAAGGCCAGAATGTTTTCCCTATTTGTTTGTTTAGACCACGGTAGTCTACAACTAAGCGTTAGGTTCCGTCTTTTTTTGGTACCGGTAATGATGGTGCTGCCCAATCAGAGTGTGTTGGTTCAACTAAGTCATCTCGTTCCAAGTCTTCAACAATTTTCTTCATGGCTTTTCTTTTCTCAAAGCTCATGCTGCCTATGTACGTCTGAATGACACAGCATCCTTTTTAATTTTATTTTATTGTAAATTCGGTCGCAAAATCCCATATCATTTGAGTTTCTCGAAAATATCACTTCACAATTTGTGCAAAGTGACCTCACTTTTGTTGTTTCCTCACAAGACAAGCTCAGTGAACTTGAGTTCAAGTGTTTCTCAAAACCAAATTCATCCCTATGCTTTTTATTATTGTTAGGGTTATTTTGTTGTACTCTTGAAATTTTTTCAATGTTTTCCGCACATGCGATTCTCGCATTTTTCTAAATTTTCTTTGGTTCTAATGTAGGGTTCAGAACTCGAACCCATACGACATCTTCAACCATATCATTCAGCGATCTCGCTATTAATAAGTGTGATTTGTCTTCAAACTCTTTCATGGGTTCGACTATAATTTCTGTTTGCTGTGTTATGTTACCCTCTTCATCGATAATTTTGCATTTAATGAAACCCTCGCAGCAACGAGGTAATTCGTGATCATCAGCAGCAATTAAAAGCAGATTCTTATTAATTCGTTGGGATGGGGACAATTGTAATATATTCCCAATTGCCCCGCAAAAAAGTTCGTTCTTTATGAGATTTAAAATACACTCAAAATTGTACAAGAATTCCAAGCCTAATAAACAAGGCGTTATCTCAATTCTGCTCATTGAAAATTCAACTGTTATTTCACATGTAATTTTCTGAAGTTGAACTTGAATATCTGCTGACCCCATTATAGGCATTTTCCCCTTCTTGGCAGCTATTATATTTTTATTGCACATTCTGATCTGGCTCGGTTCCCCCAATTGCTTGTAGAGTGTGTCGCTTATAATATTAACACTGCTTCGACTATCAATTAAGGCCATTATCAATTTGTATTTTAGCATTATTTTTGCAAACAACGCCTCCACTGGGCTGTTTCCGCCACGCAAAGTTTTTACGTAGCAGGCCGAAAATGAAGCCCTTCCATTTCCAGCTAGTTCTCGTTTAAATACGGACAATTTCGTTTGAAGTGATTTGGGCTCCCACATTCGAAACAAGTTTTGCATTCCCTAGATGCATGGTTTCGCTGACCGCAACGGCGACATTTTTCTTTCTCGAAACTCACCGCTGCCTTCGACTGCTCGGCACGACTCTCGTGCGATCGATCTCGGCTTCTGTTCTCACCTCCCGGTGTTAGCGAACGCGCTCTACTTTCGTAATTGTTTCGTCTATGCTCAGCGCTGCTTCTGGTATAGCTATTAGTACTTCTATCTCTATCTCCGTTCTCTCTTGAACTTCGCTCACTACCGCGCAGAAACTCTTTTGGCCGCGCTCCTTGCGATGAAAACTTTTGATTCTCTTGCCTATTAAGTTGATTAGTCTGCAGTGTTCGCACTAAATCGTTAATCGAATTAACTAGTTGTGTGTTTTCATTCGACCGGATGGCAGAAACCCGAGGCTCATTATCCTCCTCCTCAATTCTCGTGACTGCTTCAATGTGTAGTGCTCATTCTAAAGCTTTGTCTAAAATCATATCCGCGTCACCCAAGTTTTTTCTCAGGTCGACTCGCACCTGACTATTTTCTATGCCTTCAAGAAATCCCCTCAAAATGAGATGTTCTCTTATCTCGTTAGACTCCTGAGAGTATGCTTTCGAGGCCAAAGTTTGCAAATCACCGAGAAAATCTGTTAATTTTTCACCGGGCTGCTAGCCTCCCCCGGAACACTGCTGGTTTCTCATTATAAGGTTGTCTGAAAGCCTTTACTGTCTCGTCATAACTCTTTCTAGTGTCCTCAGAAAGTGCACGATAGAAATCAATAGCCGACTTTTGTAACCTTAACGCGAAATAATGCGGCCGTTCATCAATTTCGGTCTCGGCGCCGTTTACTGTTTCTTTTCTTTGCCACTTTTGAAGTTGTGACAAGAGCTCAAAGTGTGTAACTTAATTTTCAAAATCATTTGATCCAGTAAACGGTTCTGGTAACAGCGTTTTTGAGGAGTGCCGCGCCATCCTTATTTTATTTAAAAGCTGTTGTTATTCAAAATATTTCACTAATTCTGTTCGAAACTACAACTATTTTTCCGACACTCTAGTTAACAGCTTTTAAATATGATTGAAAATCTAATTCCCTCTTCAATATATGCAAAAAACTCGAGGTTTAATGCTTGAGTTTAAGTCAAATTAGTCAAACTAAAATACTAATGTTTCTGAACGCTATTTTATTATCAAAAAAAAATGTACGCCCTGATTTATGCTATTCGAATTTTTAGGGAGTACTCACTTGAAAGTTTCAAGATGGCAATTGCTCTTGTTGAATTCCGACAGCAGTCCACAATTCCTCTTCCGGGTCGTAATGTTAGGACGTCGAACTCGAGTTTAAAAGTTGGTTTTCAAAAAAAAAAAAAATTTTTTGGAAATTAGTACAACGCTCAATATTATTGGGTGGTGTTTTTCTATTTACTTTTATTCTCTGTCGCCTGTCGCCACTATGGCAGCCGCCCGTGCGCATTTCGGTTTATTTTTTGTAATTGAGCGTTGTACTTGTTTAAAATACAAGGATTGAAATTTAATTAATATGTAGATAAAAGCAGAAGAGAATGGTTTCAAATAAATGAAGATCTAATTGAGTGATTAACTCTGAAGGTAGGTTTATTGTTCAATGAATGAGTTTTATCCTCAGTTGTGTCCGTACCCAATATGGGTTCTATCAACGTGGTATATTAACCTAGTAAATACTGATAAGTCACAATTGTTAGTATTGCTCGAAGCCCGAGCTTTGTTTATTTCAATCTGTCGACACCTATCCAGATTGCGTCAGTCATTAATCAAGTAATAAATTAAAATTTAAACTAAATCTTTGACCTTGAAACCCAAAGTTTTTAGTACACGTTTGTTTTGCATACGTGTGACACTCACATTACCACTAGAATGGTATGTTACCACCAGCCGATATCTTACCACTAGAATTTTGGAGCATCAAAAGAAAGATTCCCCTGTGAGACAACACCTCGTTGATTGTTGTCGTAGAGCACATAATATTGAATGGCAGATTCTAGATGAATGTCGCAGGGTTGAAAAACCAATGACAACAGAAGCGATCTACGTCAAGAAGCTGAAAACTCATATACGCGCGACGAGCAATACTAAACACGCGCGACGAGCACAGCAGGCGGGATTTGACATTAAAAAATTAGTATTAGCATTCTGTACAAGTATTAGCATTCTGTGGAAATGAGCATCGCAAGACCCAGCCCATCTTTGAAAGGTTGTATCGTTCATGATTTTTTTGAAAAAGCAAACCGAATTGGTAATTTCAATCAAAGCCGAAGTTGATATTTTAGGTTGAAAATTTTCTCAATTTCTTGCTTCGTTCTGCCCGTTTTCTCTGCTTTGGAACACGTGAGCCGATTCAAACCCCGATGGATGACAAGTTCGTCTGGGAGCCTTGTTATTGGGACGTCACAAACAGGGTATTTGGATCCGAGAACCGTGCAGTCAAGTTTTCACTCCTACAGAGGTTCCAACCTGAAAGAGCGTATTAAACTCATCTCCTAATACCCCTAACCATAGCTCAAAAGTTTGCTTATAATTGCCGGGTTTAATGATAACCAAAGTACTCACCAACAATTCGCTTATGACTGGCAGTGTCTGAGATATTATACATATGAAGTTTAGCCCTCAATTGTAACTGTTCAAAAAACAACTATTCTTAATTGTTAATCAACCCCATATCAATCAAAAAATATTTGCTCTAAAAAAAGGCTCTCCAATTTGTGATTTTCAACTTTTATCATTGTGTCTTCACCCTTAGTTTTGACAATATATGTGACTTTATTTTCTTCTCAAGAGATGAAGCACATTTTTCATACAATGGCACATGCTCCAGTGCTTTATTTTCTGATTCATACTTTTGTTCCTTACTAAGCTAAAATTTCCTCTCCAGCAACGCCCCACGAACATGGATGTGTCGTTTTGTTCAACTGTTTTCATGATCAAAATGAATGCAGTCATTGTAAAGCTCTTCTAAGGAACGCGAAATTAATTTGCTGCAATGGTGGTCGGTTCACGTAAAGTGCAGCGGTTTGAAAAGCTCCACTGACTGCCCTCAAGTGTTTAAACAACTGTTTCAAAAGAAGCACATGGTGACTGCAACATCCCCACGACAGCCCTGCCCACTGACTTAATACCAAAAACCAAAACCACGCAACCCCTTTACCTTCACGAGAAGCCCAGGTTGTTACTGATGATGCCAATGATGGACCCACTGTGGCTCCGGCCCCCATTACGTAGCTGAAAAAACAAAAAAAACACAAAACAGTATGGCATACACTACCATGAAACACCGATATGAATGACATATTTCATAGGGACATCTTTCATTGATGGTAAACGTCATAATACTCAACAAAAACAAAGCAGGTCAAAAGTTCATTGAAAGCTTTGATGAAATTCTCAAACAGTTTGCAGAAGGAGGCATCAAGGAAGTACTGTTACTGTAATGTGGCGCTTTCTTTTCCCACCTGCTTCTCCCTTGCATGAAGTCCGTCAACGACGGGTCAGTTACCAAGACGTTTGCACGACGTCTACAGTTATGATGCCAAAACTGCCACGACGAGTTTCTTCTGCAAGCTGGAGTTCTAGAGTACAATTATTCTAAGACCCCTAAAAACGAAAAAAATGATGAAGTTAACCAGTTCAACAACTTCAAGCAGGATATTTTCATTCAGAAAAACGTTAGAACGCCATCAAGTGTCTCAATGTTAATCAATCATTGTCGATATCATTACCAAACGTTAAAATTAACGGAAAAACTGTATATGAGTCGTTCGAACAGAAACACCCGACGCTTTCGGCAGCTAAAAAGGCAGCCTTGGAAACACATGGCTGCCAAAGACCGTCTGGTTTAGATGCAAAGGAGTGCAGACAAATTTTCACCTGTTGAAAATATTTTTCAGCAAATATAGCGAAAATGAGAGCCAAAACTGTTATTCTTTTGACAACTGAAAAAGTATCGGAAAAATCTACAGAAGCATACAATGCATGAAAACTAATCCTCTTAAACAAGAAGCCCTATGTTCAACGCATCATAGGCCAATGCATCATCAATTTATAGAAAACTACCTACATTTCTTGAGCGGCAATACACAAATTTGCCTAGGCTAAAAGCGCGAGATTGAACAGGCATTTCGCTCCCTGTGGTCACAATTTTAAAAACGTAAAAACGAAGCCGTTCTCTCTAAAGTCGCAAAATGTCTCATCAGTAACCTGGCAGTTAAAAAATTTCAAAAAAATTTGACCCGCCTTGAATTTTTTTGTCCAAACTTCATTTTCAGCCCGCAGTATTGATACGTCGCAGTTAAAACAATGCTAGAGGGTGCAACTCAAATGGAACGCCATCGCTATAGATTTAATGGAGCAGCTACCCTTCTTTTGCTCAGGTTTGTCCAGAATACGCACGCGATGTAAAAATAGTACGCTACACATGCTCTTCAAACATTTCACTAATGGACGTGAAAATGTGGACGCTCAGAAAACGTAGTTATTTTGGCTACAAGGTGGACGCTCAAAAGTGTCAACAAATAGTAAAAGGCTTCAAAGATCAAAGATTTCATGTTTTATGAGCGTACGGCAGTTGAAATTGATGACGTCTGGCGCATTCTAGGATCTGTGATAGGCAATGAAAACTCGTATGAAACTTTTAAGTAAACCACAGCTAAAGAGTATGTCATTTGGTTGAAAAGATTAAGTAAAATAGCAAAAAAAACCATCAAAACACCTAAGCATGCCTCATAAGAGGCGTGCAATAGAATTTAAACTTTGTGCTTAGGACAACGCCAAATTCATGGAATATTTTCACAGATGCGGAAGCAAAAATCTAATTGCACGTCTTAGCTTTTTATTTAAATCTTCGTTGTGTCAATCCGCACGGCGATTGAGCTACCAACCCGGGAGGGTGGACTTAATATCAAGGAGCCAATAGAATTCGAAAGGGAGTACGCCCCTTCGTTGTCCGCATGCGCTCCTCTTGAAAATGTCCGCATAAACTCCTCATCTCATCCAAGAAGGCATAGAGCACGGAAGTGGATGCCTGAATAATCTCTATAACGTAACATGTTTCTTATGGCAAGTTTTAAGACCAAGCAGCGCCACGTAAAAGAAAGGGCTTCGGAAAAAAAAGACTCGAATTGGATAACTGCTCTACTGCTCAAACGTTACGGTCTCACACTAACGAAGTCCAAATTTAGAGACGGGCTAGACTTTAGATATAACATCAAGGCCAAACATACGCTCATTAATTGTCAATGTGCTGAAAAGTTCACCCTATTACATGTTTTCCACTATCTGAAGGGTGGATATACACATATGAGACACAACGAGATCCAAGACGCCTTTGCTAAGATCATGCATGGGGTTTGCTATGACATCGAATTTGAGCCGCTTCTTAAGTTGCTTCAACGCGAGTCCTTTATACACAAAACAACTCGCACTGATTAAAACCCGCTACTAAATCAAAAACGAATGGCCTATAGGGGTTCACGTTCATGTCCAAAAAAGCGCATAAATATCATGAGTTCTTTTTTAATGTTTTGGGTTTTTACAATTATAATACTTATATAGTTATTCAATATTTGGATAAGTTACTTCAAATTCAGAATTTGGCAAGTCCACTAATTTAAAAGTCAATCAAAGGGCACATATATTTTGTGAAACAAATAAGCAACAGAGTTCATCACACATCTCAAAAAACCTTAAAGCAAAATCGCCTAGTGGTACCAAATTGATCACACTTATAAAAAAAGTGGCTATGTCCTAAAATGGCGCCAGGATAAATAAAAAGAAAAAAATAAGAGATTTCCCAAAGATTTTAACTGCAGAAGATTTTGATTGACATTTAAACTGAATTACATGTATATGGCTAACAATTCAACAGTTCAACAGTTTACTGAATCATATTTTATCAGTCTACTAAATTTTTCAAGTCTATTTCTTGAATTAATTGTTTTCATTGTCCCCACTTTGGTTAGGTAAAATTAAAAATTCGTGCTTGAAAAAAAAACCTATCCTGTGAGGTTTCTCTAGATTGGATAAGGAAATTAGGTTTTCCCAATTCATCAGGCAAGAAAGCAATGACGATCATCCATAATTTAAAGCAGATGCCATCGAAGATTTTCACTTTCCTTTGGTGACCTTGAAATTTTTCTCAAAATTAGCTGAGATTTTTAATAGCCGCTGGCTAGCAGCATTACCGCAGACCCACGAAATACACCTTCAGAATTTGGTGAGTCAATTAATTTAATAGTCAGTCAGTTGGCCAAAAAAAGGTTTGCCGAACAATTAAGCAACAAAAATCAGCACACACTTCAAAAAATATTAAGGCAAAATCGTCCAAGTTTGTCGTCTAAGGCAATCGTCCATGGTGGTACCAAGTTAGGTTATTTATGAATACAGCGGCTATGTCCTAAAATGGCGCCAGAACCAAGGAAAAGAAAAGTTTTGAGATTTTTTGAAGATTTTAACTGCGAAAAATTTTAATTGTCACTAAACTTAGTTAACTTGTATATGGCTAACAATAAAACAATTCAACAGTTTAATTCAAGTTTTTCATCAGTAATTTTCATTTTTTCAGCATAATTTTTGAAATGTTTTTTTTCTGTCCCACTTTGGTTAGGTAAGATAAAGTTGCGTGTTTGAAGGAATAAACCTATCTTCTAAGGTTTCTCTGGACTGGATAAAATAACGAATGTTCCCTAATTCATCAGGCAAAAAGCAATGACAAGCACCCTTTATTTTGAAGCAGATGCCATCGAAAATTTTAACTTTCCATTGGTGACCTTGAAATTTTTCTCAAAATAAGCGGAGATTTTCATGGCGTGCTAGCTAGCAATATTGACGCAAACCCACGAATTGCATCAATTGAGTGGAAGTGTCGACCTCAAAATGATTGAGTTTAATAAAAAAAACATGAATGCGTAAACGGTAGAGGCTTCAATGAAATGTTTTGTGTACACATACTTTAGACGTTTTTGTTCGAACTGCTCTTAATAACACGTTTTTATTCGAATAGAAAATTGAGTGTAATATTTAAAATGAAATTTGAAGAAATTCTCTTCAAGACATAGTGGTTTGCCAAGAAAAACTAAAAAAGTATTGTTTTGCTAAGTTTTGGATATTTTGGATAAAGTTAGTTGGATAAAAAAACAGTCCTGCTTTAGTTCTTTTATGTAATAAAATTACGTCCAGATTACGTCAAAAAAATCACGCATCTAAGCAATCAATCCAAAATAACCATTGATCAGACAGTCCTAGATCAAAATGGTTTACAATCTGATTATATTGCGCTCAACTAAACTAGAGGTCAAAGTCACTTCTTCTCACATCAAAATTATCTCAGATCTATCTAGATCCAAACCTTTGATCAGACTTTGTCGATTTTCCATCCTTTTCTGATCAGATCGTTCCCAACCGCCACTGCTATTGATCAGTCAGTTCCTCACTCATTGTCTAAAATTGCGTTTGAAAACATCAGAAAATCATTTTAATTGCAATTATGTTTCAATACTCTGCCCTCTTTCTATTGGTTTGGTGTATTTGACAAAAATGCATCAGAATTGACATCGAGCCAATTTTTTACAGTGCGCGTTACCCAGGACCGTCCGCAACACGCAAATAAAACAACTAGCTAGCAAAAATGCCCAAAAAAGACGAATCATACTCGGACGCAAAAAAGTACATACACACAAGAATAAGTTTTGCTCTTCTGCACAGCGCTATTATATGCCTCAAAGAGTTCCGTAGTTGCACATGGCCACCCGAATTTAATAGTTCTTGTAGTGCCAAAATGCGGGAGGGGAGACTAGATTCATAACAACTCAACTTCTATAGAATTTCAATTCTCATGACGCAGCTCTTAAAGAGTTATGGTGCCTTGTCTTTAAAATTATTTAAGATTCAGTAAAATTTCATCGTAGGGAATTACTACTGGTCCATTGAATCCTCCTACGCGGCTTAAGAGCAGAGCAAACCCTCTGTGTTGTATTTGAAATTTAAAAATTCTTCTCGTACACGATAAATCAAATTTTTGTCAACCACAGAAAGTGAGAATAGCAACAAATAGAAAAGAGAGCAAAAGCTCATTTTCAGGAATAGAAAACTATATATCCCGGAATTTCAAAACTGCGGAATAAATAATGAATTGTTTTTGTGTAATAAATGTAAAAAAAGTTTTGACAACGAACGGAATGTTCAAAAACGTTCGTTTTTTGAAAATAATTTCTATTTTTTATTGACAATTCCTTCTTCTTTCTTATTTCTTTGCGTTTTTATAATTATAATACTTATATAATTATTTAGGTTTTGGGTAAGTTACCTCAAATTCAGAATTGGGCGAGTTCACTAATTTAAAAGTCAATCAGTGGCAACATATATTTTGAGAAACAATTAGGCAACAGAACTCATCACACATTTCAAATAAACATTAAAGCAAAATCGCCTAGTGGTAACAAATTGATCATACTTATAAATTAAGTGGCTATGTAATAAAATGGCGCCGGGATAAATAAAAAGAAAAAATATGCAATTTTTCGAAGATTTTAAATGTAGAAGATTTTAATTGACATTTAAGTTGGATAACATGTATATGGCTAACAATTCAACAGTTCAACAGTTCACTGAATCATATTTTATCAGTGTACTTCATTTTTCAAGTCTATTTCTTGAATTAATTGTTTTCATTGTCCCCACTTTGGTTAGGTAAAATTAAAAATGAGTGCTTCAAAATAAAAAAACTAACCTGTAAGGTTTCTCCCGACTGGATAAAGTTTCCCCAATTCATCAGGCAAGACAGAAATGACAAGCACACTTAATTTAAAGCAAATGCCTTTGAAGATTTTCACTTTCCTGTGGTGACCTTGAGGTTTTTCTCAAAATTAGCTGAAATTTTTATTAGGCGCTGGCTAGCAGCATTACCGCAGACCCACGAAATGCAACAACTGGGAGTAAATCTGAGAGCCTGTCATAAATTAAAACAATCCTGTTTTCACTGTTTTCAGATACGCAAGTAGAAAAATCGACAAATTGGGTGAAATCTTTAAAATAAAATTTGAGTAACGAGTATAAAAATACTCTTCAAGACGTAGTGGTTTGCCAAAGAAAAACTAAAATTTGTTTACTAAATTTTAAATATTTTGGATAAAGTTAGTTGGATAAGAAAACAGTCTTGCTTTAGTTGTTTCTATGTATAAACTTCTTCTCAGGTTATGTCAAAATAATCACGCATCTAAGCACTCAATCCAAAGTGACCGTTGATCAGACCGTCGTTGATCAAAATGACATTATTGCGCTCAACTACAGATCAAAGACACTTCTGCTCAGGCCAAAATTACCTCAGATCTATCAAGTTCCAGACCACTGATCAGACTCTGGCAATCTTCCAATATTTTCTGATCAGAGCGTTCACAACCGCCACTGCTCTTGATCATTCAGTTCCTCGATTTTTGTCTAAATTTGCCTTTGAAAATATAAGAAAATCATTTTATTCGCAAATATGTTTTAATACTCTGCTCCCCTCTACCATTGTCTCGATGTATTTGACAAAAAAATCAGCAGACGCGACATCAAACCATTTTTACTCGCATCTGTCACCAATTTCAAACCCCTCTTAACTGCATTTTGCTCAATATCAACTGAATTGGCGAACTCTCACAAACAGCAAATATCTTAACTTCCCCGTGTGGAATCAGACACGCGTCTGCCAGCTCTCGACCAATCAGCTTCCTTGGTGCTATCCAGGGTGGCGTTTTGCAAATTGAAGTACTAGCGTTACGTAACGTTTTCAAGTAACTTTAAACTCGAAGAATTTTGGCTCCGTTGATAATGTGAAAAGATCTGATCTATGAACTGCATCGTATGTGACAATTTTCAGTATTATTTCGTGGCGGTTTTTCAGCCATTTTTTCTCTAATAAGTTCCCTACCGTTTAATGCTCGCGTTTGATCTTCACGATCTATAACTTCCTATCTTGGAGCTGTAACTTCCGAGTTTTTCGCAGCGTTTGCAACATTGCAGTTTGTCTAAACTGGCACAGACGCTCTGATAGTTGATACGGTTTCTCCATTTTTTCCGGAAATGCTGGCTGGATCTTATCTATAGCCAGAGCTTCACCTACGCAACTGCTGGTTTCAATTACTGACAGAAAAACCGTAGTTCTATGTTTCAGTGCAATTTTAATTTGTTCGATATCTACCGTCTGATGTATATCGTCTATTCACCCTAATCTTGTTTCACTTTGTTTTGGGTTTTTCTGTCTGATTCGACAGACACTCAATTTTAATGTACGTTGTGAAACATAGTCATGTTTTTAATCAGCGCTTCGATTGAATAAAATCTATCTGCTTCTGAGAAAATCGTTGTCTTATTCTCTGATAACACGATTTACAACGATCTGTCAAAAAGGTATTCAAAAAGAGTTGAATTAGGAAACTGAAGATAGACATTAGGGGCCAAAGTTCAATGCTAGTTAATTCACATATTCATTTTCAGCCACTTGCAGAGCATTGAACTCGGACAAAAGCGAGAATGAAATTGCATTATAAGCTTCCGAAATTGAAATAAGTTAAGATTCCAGCTGTCCAAATAGAAGGACCAATATTAAATTGAACCCTGATTAATTAAAACTACGAGTGATAATTTACCAACAATCCCATTCCACCACATCCACTTTAGAGGTGTGAGGCATGGCAGGTGTAAAACAATATTCATCTATTTTCATTTCACAGGATGATCCGTTCCTTTTTCGCTCAAATTTGCCGTAATTCACTCAAGACTACCGACTTGTCGTTAAAAGCCCGTAAAAACAGATGCCGGCGTTTTGTCTAGATATTTTTTGTAGTATGATAAGAGCTAAAATAACAGAAGATAGTTTTCTCTAACCCTGAATTACGCACGGTATAAAAATCAACCAATTACAGTTGCATGTTGAAGTATAAGGAACTGATCATGAATATTAGGTAATGCAAACAAGGCCAATTAATTTGAAACTCATCCAATTTCTTACTAAAAATAAGCCTCCATTACTCAAAACCAGTATTTCTCCAACAAAAAATAACGGTATGGCTAGATTTCATTAAGAATACAAGTTTATAATGGCTTTGTTAGCAAATGTCTCATTAAAAATTGGAAGAGCTATTTTACTAAATTTCCGTGTAAGGAAGCATTGTGTTTATTACTTGTACCGCAACTTAGTGGGAAGCATTGATCTAATTTCTGTAATTTAGCAACTGCAAAAATTGAACAAGTTTGTCAACATGAATTTGGGCTCATAAATACTACTATCTCTGAGGGGTTAGTTAGTATAAAGAGGACATATCAAACATGATAATATGGTTTAAGGCAATTCAAAGAAACTCAACATTATCAAACAAAAGGACGACATGGCATCATTATTATGACTACTATTTATCACTATCATGGTTAAGGTCAACAATAAATAAATCCAAAGACTAGACTTGAAAAAATTTAGTATAAAATATCATCAAAAATAGATTAAAAGGGATGAATTGTTTTGCAATCGATTCAATTTATTAAATTGATGAGGAGTCTCAGTTTATTTAATGTTTGCATTCTTCCTGTGCATACAATTGTTACATTAATATACGAGGATTAACTCGAGTTAATGTCATTGGGAGTCGTTACTCCCAGTTTGACTCATTAATGGAGGATATTCCTGACTTATTGAGGAGGAGTGAGCAGCTATTGGTATCGGGACAGGGGAGGGGAGGGCAGCAGGGCACATTACGAAGAAACTTCAGGCACTACACTGATCGAATTGTGTTTTCCTCCTTCTTCCTTGTCCACGCATTTCTGAAACAATTCTTCTTTGAAATAAAAAACAAACAAGACAAAATTCTCACAATTGTAATTGTGATGTTGGTCGACTTATTTGAATTTCACCAGAACAGCGAAAAAATACGGAAAATAGTAGATATTACTGCCTGGCGGGCATCCCAAAGAGACCTGTCTCGTCGAGTGGGAAGCAACAATTGAAAGAGTATCATTTTCTTCCGCATCAACTTATCTATTGTTGCATTGTAAAAATACTAAATCTCAAAATCACCTTCTGACTCTACAAAAATCAATCCAATGCCAGAGCACAAGACATTAATACGACGTTACAATTCGAATTATAATTATTGCGAAGTCTTATTTTGAAACAAACAAGAACTTTGAGAACTATATCTAAAGACTTGAATGATATAAAAAAAACACGCATCACTTCAACAGTCGCTAAAAATTTCCTCCGAGAGCAACCTAAAATTAAGAAATTGCCAATTTGACGGGTTGTGGATATGGTAACCGGAGACTGACTGACTGACCTGGCTCTCATCGACCTGCCACTCTCCATCTACGAAGAACTTGTAGATATAATCACCGGCTGCCAACTTTGCCGATCCCTTGAACACTCCATCCTCACTAAACAGACATTTCACAACATACAACTCACACATATTCAAGAACATAATCGTAGACGAAAGCATTCACTGCGGTCTTTTTATGACAAAAATCAATCCGCCTCTTAAAAAATCCGCCAGACGAAATTTACCGATACCTTCATCAACCCTTTGATATAGAACCAGCTGCCTTTTTGTTCATTAAATAGAATTATTTTCGCAGGGTTTAAGCCCACGGAAATTCGTGCAAAATCATGATGATTGAGATCTTTGAGACTGCAAAAAGCCTGGACCAATTGCCAACATTCAAGGCACAAACAAAACCAGTTCATTTAACATGTGATGGTCATAAAGTTACTGGTTAAAGTTAGTGAGTGGGTTGAAGTATAAATCCTTTCTACCTCTTGGCGAGTGTGAGCTCTTCCCAGTTGTTGAAGTCGCCCCTCACACTAACCGAGGCGGCCTCTCCTGTCCAGGTGAACTCGACCTCCTTCTCACTCTCTGGTTCCTTCTCACTCTCCTCTACTGCAGCAGGTGTAGCCTCTGCCGATTCCTCAGAATGGCCATTCACCTTCACAGGCTCAGGCTCGTCTGTTGCTGGTGCCGATTCAGTTACCTATACATTCATCTGACAATTGAAACAATTCGGAAGAGAGGAACGAAAAAATGACGATAATTTATAGCTGTAGAATGTGAACCATCATTTGCAGCTTGAGACTACAATACTGTTCGAACATTTTTAAAATAGTCCATAATTAAACATAAACCCACTAACGTCGGAAGAATTGCTCTCGAATGACAGGCGAGGCCTACATTTTTCTTTATGGGTGCAAAAACACCCATATTTTTTTGCTTACTTCGATTACTTTATCCTTATTTTTTTTCGCTTACTCAGCAACGATCTTCCAGCATATAAAATTGAACCTATCTCTACCATGAGAATGAAACAACATGACAAATAATGTTCGATATAAGAACAATAAGTTTTTAACTGATTCTTTTATTGCACAAGCCATTCCCATTTATAAGAGTCTGCCTTCTAATATTAGACGGAAAACAACATCGAAAGCTTCCTTAAAAAAGAACTGAAAGAATATTTTTGGAAAGAATTTTGAAGGACCCAAAAGTAACTGATATGAAAGATGACATTGAGAGCATTAGATTTTAATTTTTTTAAATCTTCATGATGTACATATAAAATTGTGAGAACATTTTATAATCGCAATTTTGGCCATTTTTTTTACTAATATAATTATAGTTAATGTTACATTTTAGTTAAGTAATTTAATGATTTTATAATTTTACATAATGTTATATTCTTAACTTTACATTGCCTCTTTTACCATTTGCTTTTTATTCTTATGTGTACCAGAGGAAATTAACAATGTTCTTCTTTTAAAACATCAGACGAAGGTAGGGTTCCCCGACTTCCTGAGTCCGATTCCTTCACCTCGACAGCGGCATTAACTACTCGGACATCAGGCCCTTGTCACCGTATCTCTAACAATCGGTTTTGTTTGAACAACAAACTTTATTTCAGAGTGAGAGCAATTGAAATCACTCAAAAATAAAGAAGAGCGTTAAAAAGTCAAAGATTATTAGAAAAGCGCAAAAACAGTCAAGCGAAAAAACCTGCATAAAAAGACACACACACGTTTACAATAATTGCTTCTCATCCTAGAGAAATTAAAACCTATACATACGCTTTCGTTTGATTGAGGTCAAGAGCGCTCTGACGCAAAAAAAACATGTCACGGTTTCCTGACAACCACTAAACGCATAAGAATTATAGTCGTAGATATTCCGGAATGCCTTTTCCCATAATTGAAAAACTCAGCCACCTATTAATACACGTGTCGATATCAATTGCAACCAAGTAAAGCACCCAATTAATGTTAACAAGCCAAGAAACCTCTCTGCTTTAAGAATGTGGCAGGAGAAAGTGCATCCATACAGAGGCTATGAAAAGCCCATTTGAGTTTACAGATCATAAGACTTGAGGGCGACAGATTCGAAAAGCAAAAAAAAAAACGCGTGATCCAAATGATGGCCAGAAATAAATAAGTAATAGAAGAAACATCTTTTAGGGAAGCCCTAACAACTGCATTCTCCGAGTGACTATTTATCTGGAGCTCCGCGACTTATTTACTAAAGCAATATTAAGATGAAAACATTGTTAGCTTAAGGTAAATTGTGCATATGATAAGCTTGACAAGCAGCTCTACTTGTTCAACGTATACTTGGCTAGAGAATTGAAGCCTCGAGGAACAAGAAAGGACGTGAGAACGGGTTATAAGAGATGCCCAAGTTCGAGAGCTTAAGACCAGTTGTAAATGTGTAGCACACTAGGCTCGCAAGTCAGAGATGCGTGTTCGAATCCAGTACTGGTCAATTTTCACAGTGGTTGAACCTTTTTAAACCCGCTAACAAACATGAACACATCAGACAACACTGTCGAGGCGAGTATATAGCGCGGAGAAAAAGGCTATCAAAGACCGATGCCTCCTTTACACAGAACCATCAAACTTTTCACCAGTGGTCAATCGTAGCTATGAAATTTAGTGAAAAAAACTTCACCGACTAACATCGGAAGATTGCTCTCGAACGACTAGTGAGAGCTCTAATCTGTTGCACCCTGCTTCAGTCCGGAGGATTAACTAAATTCATCAAGTGGGATTCCAATAAAGTAATTAGAGGTTATTATATAACACTAAAATTTTAGAGTGAAAAAACACCAATTTTTGAGCACTCTTCAATTGACTCTTAGTAGTGAACTGCCACCACTTGAGTTCAGCTGCTGACACTTGTTAATGAGAGGAACTTAGATCACGAAAACGTCAAGCGCGTAAAAGTCACTCAAAAAGTCAAAACAGTCAAGCGACCACTTACAAAAAGAACAAAACGTTTACAATAATTGCTTCACACATGGATCAAGAGCAACTAATAACCATAATACAACTGAAATGACACCTCTGAACGAGCGCAATTGCAATCACTAAAATATAAGAAAAAAATTTAAGAATCAAATTGATCAGAATATTGGTAGGACAAAAACTGCAAGACAGCTAATACGATCAAAATAATAGCTACACAACTCTTAGTTGGAGGCTACGCTGAAAAGTCAAATTCAGTGTAGTAAAAAATTCCAGTTTTATAAATCGCAAAGCATAAATTTCTTATTTTACGAAAAACACTCTTCAACTTTGGAAAACAATTGGACCTAGTGATTGAACCAAAAATCTAATCTAAAACGAACTTACAAAAAAGACCTTCGAGGGTTAAAAATAGAAATTTCAAATCATTTAACAATTTCAGACAAAGTTTTAGAGACAAAGACAAGTTTGAGACTAGTTGTAGAGACAAAAAAATAAACTCTTTAATCAACTTCTATGTGTCTCAAACAAGAATAAACTACTTAACATCGAAAACCGAAAATTGTATATTCATTAAACCTTACATTAATTCCTTCAGAAGTGAGGTGTGAGTTTTGGGCAGAAAAGGGGTCCACACCTATCAAATTTCAATTGCTCTCCACACCATAAGTTCTACTTCAACTTCGTAAACCGTTCACTTAAGAGCTTGCTAAGGCTCTAAGAGAGAGATGCACAGCCAACTAATGCGCTTGGGCTTTACCATTATAATCCATTGCTTTTGAAGAATAGTCAAATCACAAGCACTCGAACAAACAATCTAGAACAAAAACGGTCAAGCAAAAATTTGTACAAAAAAAGACACACACGGTCACGATTGCTTCAAAATTCGCCAATTTATCCCATTTTCGAAATTCTAAGACGGACAATTGTCCACAAAGACCAACGTGACCAAAATAATTGCTGCAAACGTTGTATCAACAATAAATAACTTTGACTCATTTGTTAATGAATACTAAAAAGAATTAAAACTGGCCACATTCCAGTGTTGGCAAAACCCAAAAAATATCTGGTCGAACACATGTTGACGCATTACCTTAAGAGATTGCTGCTCAGCAACCGATTCAGTAACAGTAACCACTTCTTCTCTCTTTACAGAAGACACGACATTTGAGCGATCTTCACATTTCTCAGACACTGCAGTAATTTCTTTGCCTTCTTCAACGAGCTTTTTCTCTTCAGTTATACTACTCCGTTTGGCAGCTGCAATACCTTGTTGCGACCTCCGATTTCTTGAATTGCGTTTCTTCACCTTTGCTCCGCTTTTGGGCTCGTTTTTCATTGTTTTCTCAGTCACTTCTACTTTCAGTGTACTCACTTCAGACTTCTTATCAGAACTGCTTTCCAAAACCTTCGAAATTTTGTCTTCAGAGACCTTAACTTCCTTCACTTTAATCAACTCTTTCGTTTCCTCCGATGTCTGTTTCGCAGTTTCACCCTGAGTCCCTTGTTCGTTAGTTCCTGCCGATTTTGAATCGTCTTGAGTTGACTCAACAAGCTGGTGATTGTCGACTACCGACAACTCCTCTTTTACTGCACTTTGATCTTTATCAACCTCACAAGCATCCAAACTTTCTTCCCGTTTCTCTTCAGAGACAGTTCCTGAGATTGCATCCATTTGTGACATGACAGCATCCTGGCTCTTTTCATTTGGGTCCCCAAAGTGACGTTCTTCAACCTTCAGCTCCTTGTCAACTCCATCTTTGTTCTCAACTTCCACCACTTTTCCATCTTTATCACAAATTGGTTCAGCAGACACCGATTCGCTTTGAACTACATCCCACTCTTCCGAGGGTTCCTCGACAAGTATTGTAATCGTTTCTTCTTCCTCTTCCAGGGCAATTGCGGCAATCTTTTCCACTTCGCCCAGGAGAAGCTTGTTCAGCTCATCATCTGTTAGAAGCTGCTCATTCTAAATCGACACTTGCATGTCAATCTTGCTTGCAAGCTGCTGAACTCCTGTGTCTCTCCTGTTAGTCTAAGGTCCATTCAAGCATCATCGTTAGTTTGTGCTCAGCACTTCATCGCAGGTTCCCATGTTATGTGTTGCCAGCCAATCAGTTTCAGATTCGAAAGCAGTTAGGTGAGCACGCCAGGAGCAGTGAATTAAGGCATTCGTTACTTCACACGTGGCAGATATTACAATTAATGGGCCATAGATCTACTTTTCTGTTGAGGCAAAATTCGGGAAAATGATGACGTGAGATGAGATTGGTGTTGAATTCTCAGAACACATGCTAAGCACTCTATCTAACCACTCTTAAACACTATTAAGTATTAATCTTACGAAAGTTAGGTCTCACACAAGCAATTCTATCATTGTAGAACTACTATAGATTTTGAGATGGCAAAAACGATCCTGATTTCCTCAGAGTGATGAGACTAACATAGCTGCTTATATTTAGTAATAACATTAGACGTCCAATCTAATATTCAATCTCGTTCCAATACACTTCTATTTTGAGTTAGTAATATATACATAACTTAAGTGCAGTTAGTTTCATCGTTTTTACTTAATCTGTTCAGTGATCCAGTTTCATTTTACATTTCAAAAGGTGGTCTGTCGCTTCTGAAAATTTTCAACGCAACAACCAATATTCCCCGAATAAACGAAAGTTTTCCTTTCTTCGTTGTTTTATCAGTGATTTTTTTGCCAGTTTTATAATTCTTTTTGTTGTCCTATTTGTTGGTCTCATTAACGATTGGTCTTTCCGATCTAAAATTAATCAGTTTTGCTTTTTAGCATCTCTGACGTCACGGATATTCTAGCAAGACAGGCTACGTTCGCCAATTACGTTCAACATCGAAGTTTCAATCTCTATTCAACAAGGAGGCTCGGTAATGTGCGATCGCAAATAAGGTTCCGACCCCGCTCATCCACAAGTTTGGCAAAATTGTCTAACAAATGACGAACAGATAGAAAAACCCAAAAATTCAAGTACTTCTCAAAAAAAATTGTGGATGAACGGAAAGATTCCAAAGATTCCAGCCTCCAAAGCAAACAACTCAGTCGCGTAAAAATGATGCATTAGATTGATGAGATATGCCAATATTAAGAAAGCGAGACAAGACGAACAGCAAAATCAAACGACAACAACAACAAACATTAATTACATAAAAAACTTTATGTCCGTATAAAAAACTTAATAACGATGTCAAAATAGCGTCAAATAAAACTGAAACTAAACATAATATCTTGTAACTCGATAGAAAAGACATGGGACCAGTCCATAATAAGGCTTGGTAACAATGAGACAATAAAGATCAAAAACAGTAAAGTTAAAAAATTTGCGTATTTTCTTAAAAACAATTACTTTCAAAGTAATGAGAACCAATAGAAAGAAACTAAGATATTCCATAGGTTTACGATTAACAATGCTTCTATGGGAGGGAATTAAAAACTGTAGGTAATCAATTTTTTATGAGGTTACAAAAAGAAGAACAAAGACAACCAACAAAAAAGTCAATTAAAACTTGCCAGAAAAACGCTTTTGAAGCCGTAAAGCCATACTTTGACCCACAAAATAGGTTCCATTGCACATTCATTGAACACCGATAATAAATTATGAGGACTCTCGTTGTTGAAATTAGGTAACAAGTCGACAAACAGAAAAAAGGAAAAATTAAGTAATACTTGTTTTTTTCGAAAAAAAATTATTTCCAAAGTCATGAAAGCCGTTAATTACAAAAGAAATTAAATATGATTGCTTTTTCTTTCAAAGGAAGCACAAGAGACTTGCATTTATCGAGAATATGTCTTATGTCTACAAAAAGAACGTCAAATATGACAAAAATTACTGTCGAAGCCAGTAGAGTCATAACGAATCATTTGAAATTAATCATAAAACCTAATTAACAAATCATTAGATTTTATGACACCTTCATTCCCTTTTGGCGCTTTCCCGTGACACCAATAATGTCATATTTGGCCTGTAATTAACTAGACTAGTTACAAACAGACAATAAAGGATCGAAATTGCGAAATTGCAAAGTGTTTTTTTATTTTGGAAAACAATTGTTTTCAAAGTCATGAAAGGCATCAGCTTTCTACTATCACCAGAACATTGGCTCATCTATTCTACCATTAAAAAGCAATGGATCTGGGTCATTGTACAGGAAATTTTAAACAACTAAGAAGACAAAGTAAAAACGACAGTTCAAACGACAGTTAAAAGAATTCAATTAAATTGTTCGAGAAAGTAGTGTCGAAGCAGTTAAAACCATAATCTTTATCTTCTGAGATTTTAATATGATCAATTTTGCTTAATTATGGAATGCCAATAATGTGATATCTGAACTGTCAATAACGTGATAATGTGACAAAAAAAGAAAACGTGAAAAATGAGCAATTACCTTAAAACAAAAAATGAAACTAGTAGTATCAAAGCCAGAAAACCATAACTTGAGGCGTAAAATCGCAAACGAGGTTCAATCCAAAATCAGTAGAAAGAAGAATTATTTCTTCTTTTCTGATATAAGCTACAAGTTGACGAAATTAAAAAAAAAACAGGCAAAATTTTATAAACCATTTTTATAAACCATTATTTATTAAGTCAAATACTTTCAAATTTCAAAACGACCAAATGCTTTCGAGAAAAAAACTAGAAGCATTAATTTGAAGCTAACTAGGAAGCGAATTGGACCTATCACTACTGAGCTTTGATTTGAAATGCTCTGTTTAATTAATATAAAAAAGATCGAATAATTTAGAATTATTTTTGGATATTACAATCCGAATTATTTTTGGATTTTAAGTCCACGATTGGTCTAAAACTTGCCCTGCTAATGTTGTTCGTCCATTAGGAACACTTATTTATTCCATTTTGATAGATATAGATATTTTGTTAGTTAAAAAATCAAAAACAAAGGCTGCGTTTTTGATAATCAACGAGTAAAGTTAGCAAAAAACATTAAAGTTTTAATTTCAGAGCTCTATCAACTGCAGTTGAAGTAAAAATAGCCCCCTTTTGAGTCTAAAGATTGTGTTAGTGGTGTATGGGTGTTTAATTCCTGCAAATTTAATCAAAGTGGACGAAAGAAAGTTATTTCGTGCTGTTTTTGATTAAAAAGTCTGAATTTTGAAATATTTAGCCAGAATTTTTCACCATAAAAAAGTGGACAATACTTTTTACATTTAAAAACAAAATAAACAACACGTTCTTACAAAAGATTGCGTTTGTTGTTTTTGGGGTGTGTACTTCCGGCAAATTTGATCAAAGTGGACTAAAGAGGCTTATTTCGGGCAATTTTTGATGAAAATAAAATTTAATAAAAACAGTATTTAGATAAAAAACATAGCCGGCAGATTGCCGGAATAGCTGCGAAATAGACTTGCGTGCCGTAAAATACAGATGGAAAAAGATACAGAAGTGAGTTGATAATAATTATCGCCGCCGCCTGTAAAATTTACAAGTTTATTTCAAAGGAGGTTGTTTTTGGGTGCAAAAAAAGTTTCCCTGTCGCGTCTCGAACCGGCGATCTCCGGATTAACAGCCAGTCGCCTTAACCACTCGGCTGTCGGACCATACAATCTGTTTTCTTACAATCAACTTTGTTTTAGGAACAGATTCTGTTTCTGAATAACCGCAATTTAGGTCACGCAGAAAGCGTGAAATCAAGCGCGAAAAAGCCATTTAAGCAGTGACGAGACAGAATGTTCTAGAACAAATGTAAAACGAAAATAAAGCGTCAGACGACGAAACAAAAAAAACCAAGAGCACCGCAATATAGCTACGCTCAGCTTACAGCTTCGCAGCTATAATAATATATATATATATATATATATATATATATATATATATATATTGTTTGTCTTTAAAAATAAAAACAACAACACTTCTTCATAAAGTTTTAACAGATTTTAGCGAAATTGACATAATTTTAGTCAAAATTCCGGAAAAAGTGAATAAAATCAACGGAATTCACTCTATTTTCTCAAAAGTTTAAACCTCAATAATTCCCTGTAAATACGAAAATAAAAAAATCTTTTTAATTCCATATTCTACGCTGGACGAGCTTTCTAATGATACCAGTCTCAACTCTGTACGATGGATATATGGATCGGCCAAAATTGACAACAAAAAAACCATTGGAGTATATAGTTCCTCCCCCCTCAAGAGGGGTCGGAACAATTATGAAGTTCTACTAAATTATGCGTTCAAGTTTTTGAGAAATAGAACTTCATCATTTGACGTCAGTCCGTTATTAGTCGCTCAGCAGAATGAGGAAAATTTTCAATCAAAAAGTTGGAAGTTTGAATACTGAGTTTTATTTTCCTCATTACTGTCAATCGGAGTGTCGTCCAACAAATTCAAAGCACGCATGCAAGATTTCGGTCACTCGAGCGTCGAGGGTGACAAAAAAGATCATATCGCAAACGAATGAGTGCTTGGTGTACTATTTATTAGCTAAGTTGTGGATCACACAGTTTCAGACAAAGCTATAGCTACACACTTCATTCGTTTTCTAACCAATTAGTTGCATTACTTAGAAAAAACGTGGAATGGTGCGATTGATTCAGCATATTTCCTCAAAACAACCAAACTAAAGCCCAAATAAATGCTATTTTGGCCTCCAGTTCTCTGGTGGTTTATATATTTTACGAGATTCAACAAAAAGAAATCTGCATGTGTATGAAATTGCGATAAGAAACCATTAGCCTGTGCCAACAAATTTATGCACATCACACGTTACACGTTTACATACCTCGGGTTCAGCAGGAGCTGCTTCCTCTTCCTTCTTCTCTGGCTCTTCCTCTTTTTTCTCCTCTACAGGTTCGGGTGCCTCAACGACAGGTGTGGTGGTGACCTCAGTGGTCGTCTCAGTGGTGGACTCCACCTCCTTGGGTTCGTCATTGATTTGTGTCTCGACTGTGGCTGACTTGGTGGTGGTTGTGGTGGTCGTGATTTCACCATTCGTCGTTGTCTCTTCTTCGCTAGTTGCAGTCGTGGTCACAGTTGAAGAACTCACTACTGTTGTTGATTTCACTACTGTTACTGAGCTAGTTTCCTACAGCAAACACAAGCAATCAATCGCTCATACACCAAATTTTTATCTGATGGAACAAAAGGGTGCTATAGGGGAACTTAAACCTCGTCGGCTTCTTGAGCCAAAAAAATGTTTGCTAATAAAGCCATCTATATTATTGAATATCCGATTCAAACGAAATAGTATATAAACATATATTTATCGTTCAGTACAGTTCAGTTGCTTACGAAAATACTTGAATAAAAACTTGTAGCAGAAAAAGAGCGTTTTCACCGAACCCGCGCTCCGAATAGCACTTAGGAAAAACTTGCGATTAAAAGCCTTTATTAGAAAGGATATTGCAACGATAACTCTGTCTTCATACAATATAGCACTTGGCACTAGCACCTACATAGCCGCCTCTAAAAAGATAGAAAAGGTATAAGCAAGCTAAGAAGACAGTTATCATACAACCCGAGTTCACTTAAGAAATTGACTGTATTGACAAGGCAGATAAGTGACCAAATATGGGATTATTGATACAAACAACGAAAACGCTATTCTTTTTCAATTTATGTGTTGTTGATTGTTCTTGATTCCTAATTTGACTTTCCAACTAAAAGTAAGTACTCAGTGACTTTCATTCGACTAGCAATTTGAATGCGAGGTTTTCAGAAAATTGAAATGAAAAGACAAGAACCAAAGAAAATGGGAACTCCTTGAGAGACAGGGGAGAAAGTGTCTTTTTACAAATCTCTATTCTGTTCATTGTTCATGATGCATCAAAGTTAGGTGTTCCTTTGGCTTCCAACATTAGGTGATCCTTTGACCTACAAAGGCCAAAAACTATCAGAACAATTTTGCTTTAATCAAAAAGAGAAAACGAAGAAAATATCTTTAGAAAAGAAAAATGTCTTTTTCTTAATTCGATAATCTGTCGATTGTTCTTGATGCTTAGAGACACCAAAAACGAAGTTTTGCATCTGCCTCCAGTTGAAAACACAAATTTTTGCAAACTCCGCTAATTTGATAGATTTTTTAAAGTCAAATACAGAGTTATTTCTTTAAGGAGCAAAGTATAACCAAAAACGTAACCACGAGGAAAGAACAAAAAAAATGTTATTTCATCAACTGCCTTGCCTTCAAAGATTTAAACTGATTTGATGTTTGCACTGTCAACCTTGTTTTGATACTGATGAGCATTCTGAATTGTCGTAAACTTTAGAGGTGTCATTTATATCTGTTCACATTAAAAAAAAATCAAATCTTGAGATTGCTTTTGAAAATTAATGAAACAAAAATCTTTTCTGAAATTACTGCGAAAAACTAGTCAAAACTAAAATGTCCCATTTGACTTGAAGTAAGCTGAATTGTTAACAAATGGGAAACTCCAGCCGGAAGAACAAAAATTCCGGAAGCGAAAAAAACTTATTGTTTTCAACTCCACTCCATTCTTCTCAACTAATATTTGCTTGAATTTAAAACCCAGTTTATACAAAAGTGATAGATTAATCAAATCTAAGATTGTACGATCGTGACATATTTACAAATACGTTTGTACTTCTTTGTCAACTAAGCACTGAAGAAAGATTTATACAAAATCAAATTGTATAAAGTTCAAAATTAATCGAATTTCGGACACGTCAATTAAAAATAACTTAACTTTTTGCCAGAACGATGAAACTTGACATAATCTGCACCTTTTTCTGGTTATTTCTTATTATTTCGGAGCAGTGTTTCGAAATGTGGATTTTGTGTCAACGTGATATTTCCATAGTGTGATCGCAAGATACCGTAGAGATTCTTGCCGAAATTCCCTTCTAATTTAATTTACCAAATTGGCATAAGAACTATTTCTATTGGCGCCGAACAAAACCGTTGGAAAAAAATTGATTTCAAAATTAGCGGCAGTACTCTTCAGCGCACCGTTCATTTTTGCGTTATCGGTTCATTTCTTTTTGGCTGCACTAAAGTAGTTAATGTAAAATTGCATAAATATACAAATACCCAAGAACAAGAAAAACAACAGTCTTGAAGAAAATCTTTTTGTTGATAATTAATTGGAGAAAAATTTCCTACACACGACAACACTCCAGTCTGGCATGCTTTGAAAAAAATTTAAAATGAAATTCTATTTGTAAGTTTCATTTAAAATTTTTGTTATTATTGAGTTCTAAACTAATCATTAACATCATGTCCAGTCACTTCTGCTATTTGTATCGTGTAACTTTGTAAACTATAGCAATTTGTTTTTGCAAAAACTGTCGGTGTTTATTCTAGCCAAACTTTTTCTGCAACGGATTGCTCTTGCTAAACTTCTACTTTCTGCAAAAAGCAGCACTGTAAAACAATTGACAACGTCTGTGATTTATACCGTTCTATCAAAATTAGAGTTCTGAGTCTTAATGTTTTCATATTGAAAAAAATCGTGAAATTTACATATCCTTATGGACACAGCTAAAAAACACTTCAATCATTATCCGGAAGATAAAAAGCAGAAATTTCTTTCAGAACAGAAGGAAAATAATTCAAAATAGGCAAATTAAAATAATTTAACCAAACGTGCCTAAAATGAGCTACGTGTCATAATTTATTTTGTCAAAAACAATTGATTTCATGAAATTTATTTTTAGCAGCAGACAGTACTAAAATTATGCAACATATGCTAAAAAGGGATTCATACAAATAAAAGCCAAACTTAACTGAAACTGACAAAAAACCTTGCACAAAACATGATAAAAATACACAATAAGGTCACAACTTTATTTCAAAAACTATAATTCGTTTATTTATTTTTGTAACTCGCCCAAATATATTGAACTAGTGTGCCTCCAAGAGCAACAAATAACAAGTTCTCACATTTTTTTAAAAACAAAAAAGTGGGAACCAAAATTAAACACCTGCTTAAATCAAATGGAAAAACTGGAGGTAATGCAAAAATGAGCAAGTTGCTAAGAAAAAGGCAAAATATTCGAAAAATATAAAATTCGATTAAATTGGCCGAAATTGGGACAAGAGCCAAACCTTTTTCTCAAGTTTTATAAAATGGCGAATTCTTGAACTTCCTCTTTTTAGTGAAAATCTACGGGTAAAGAGCCTGCTGAGAAAAGCTTGATAAGAGAAAGCTGAGAAAAGTCCGGGATGCCCTCGAAAATTTGTTCGAACCGAAAAGTGGGACCAGCATAAAGTGCTCCCATTTTTCTAAAATGTGAGAAAAAGGCACAATCACCAACTGGAACAAAATTCGTGCTCCGTACAGAATGTTTATAAATTCACAGAAAATATACACAAAATTAGAAACTATACGGTTAAAATGAAACTTAAAAAAGTTATAACACAAAAAATGGCCAAAAATTGTAAAACAAAGAATCAAATTGAGGCACATGTTAAACAATTCCTTTTGATTTGTTGGTTTGAAGTTTGGTTAAACAGTGGTTAAAATGGGTACCATTACTTCCGTGCAGTGATCTCCTATAGAGCCTAAACAATTGCATTAATCTTTATGACAGCAATTACATGATTCTACTTAATTTTATACATGCAGATTCTCATAGACGCAATGTATCAGATCGAGAAATATCGACTAAAATTTTCATGGTACGTTAAGTTCGCACATGGTGGCTCGTTTATCCAAGAAATCATTGGTCTTTGAAGAGAGTTGAAAGTCCTTCCATCAAAATTGACAAACAATTGAGTTAGAGCTCACATGTCAAGAGCCAACGTGTACAAATATTGGTACTATCCACAAATTATGCAAACAAATTTGTTGATTTAAAACCGACAATTTGTTACCTTAAACCCCGATACGCTACACAAAATCACACCCCTTCAGCGCAAACAATGGAAGTTACAACTTGAGTTAAGAAGCTCAAATCCTGTGATCTTTGGAACCCAGGACAGGAAAGAAGAGAACGCATGGCCAATGTCATTTTCTGTCATCAGTCCAATCGAGTTCAAAAGCGGGCACCGGATGGCCATTTAAACGTTAATTGAGGGGATACAAAACACTCAAGCGATACCCTAATTATACGCTAATCAATGCGGGCAACTGTTAAATGTTATCTGGTCAGGTTAAGTTGACACAAGAGGTCCAAACAATTGACGTAAAATTTGTTCACAATGAGCAGGAAATACTAAAACGAACGGTTAAGTTCTTGTCGATTGGTGGTGGGTATAGATTCGAGTTTGAAACAGTTAATAGAAAATAGTTTGAAACAGTTTTATTGGGGTCAGTGAAATTAGTGTCGTATATTTGAGGTATTTAATTGAGATCCGTTTCCTCCGTTGTATGTTATGGTACTATTTTGAAACTATTATGGAGCTAACGATGTAATAATTTAGTAAGATAACCCAAACAGTTCAGAGATAACCTCTGTTGTGACCCCAATGTTAGACTGAAAAGTGCTTGTTTAAATAGCTTGACCTATAGTCCCATAAATATCGTTAAGTGTTTTAACGACCACATACAATTTACTAAGACAGGCAAACGACATAATTTTTGATCAGAAGACAACTTCTAATCTACCATATATAGCTCCAAAACAACTTTGAAAATCAACTTGATTTAGGTAGCGCCGTTATTTTTGATTTTTTTTTCCCAAAAAGAATATAATTTCCACGTAAGCTGTACTAGTCTATCTCTCCAAAAAATTCAGTAAAGATACAATAATACTTGTTCTTTTCTGTTTTTTTTTTCAACTCTTGTGGTCTTTCATGAAATGGTTTTCGTAGACCAAAGTAAATTGTAAGTTATATGGAAATGCCTATAGCTATAAAGAGACATCGGAGGAAACACATCAACATCGGAATTCAAAGCACTATTTTGACTGAACGACTTACATACTGAACTATACTCACTTTTTCTCAATCTTTGATTCTAACTCATTTTTGCAACATTTAAGCACACCTAAGTAATACCTTAAACTGCAGCGAAATTTCCTCCGAGTCGAAGCTACATTGAATGGGGGAAGGCGGAATGGAATTTAGGTTTGAGGAAGCCTTCTGGCACGTCGCGGTTTGGAATTGCGATTGACATAAAGACAGAGTAGCACTAGCAGCAGAAACGATAGTGTCCGCGACGTGAGGAGAAAGTGTTTGTTGAGGTTGCAATTGAAGCTGCTGACCGTGATAATTTTGATTAACATTAGGATTACTGTTATTATTATTATTATTATTATTATTAGTTATGTTACAGAGCACAGCCGCTTCCATCAACACACTTTCTACCACTCGATTAGCGAACTGCTCGACTGTTTCGGTGTTAGGCTAAACAAATGCATTCATTCCAATTATCATTGAATGCATAAATTCATCAAAATTCCATTTTTCAGACACAAGAATTTCCTCGAAGTATGATTAAGGGAAGACGGATTTACATTCGACTCGATCCTATAATAAAATGCGAACTAAATTAATCTATAGATGTGACAAAAGGTTTGTCAGAAACAACAAAGCAAAATATTTAAAAATTACAATCTTGTGCTTAAACCAAAATGTTTCGTCGGAAATTAATTGAGTACTATAAAAAGCTTTCAAATCTAGCTATTTTTTGATGACAAACACACTCTCTTCAGAAGCTTTCACTTACATTAATCAAGACAATTTTCATTACTTTTGCTCTCAGAAATATTTTTTTAAATAAATTGACGAACGCCAGTCGCAGCAATCATAAAAGTCTTGAACATGACAAGAACCCTCCTTTTGATCAAAATTTTAATTAGAATTTTTGCTCTTTAATTTCAGCGTCACTCAAATGCGCACTTTCCGACATAAAGCTTCCTTACTTCTGACAGTATCAATACTTGCTAATGGAGAGTGCTATTCCATTCAAACCAGCAAGCATGCTAACGCGGCGCTTACAACTGAAATCGTCCCTACCATGGAGTATTCATTTGTAATAACACAGAGGAATATAGTGCAAAGCATTTGTAACTTGAGTAACACGCACTGCTCTTGCTATCTTTAAGTCTTATTGAAAGCCTTCAAGGTCTTATTTGCATAAATTGACTCTTTTGATAAAAGGAGCTATCTAATCTACAGTATAAGCCTTCTATTTTCAAGGCTGACTAATGACTAAAAGCCCTGATTTAGGGTAGATGATTGTGGCCCTCAAGAGGGAAATGGGCTAATTTGACACACGGCAGCTATATATTTGTGTAATGGATGTTTGAAAAAGAACATTTGGAGTATGTAGACTGACCTTTGTAGATGGAAAAATTGTAACAATTGAAAAAAAAACAATTGGACAACTGAAACTGGACTGACACAGGGGCACAAATTGAAGCCCGGGAAACAAACCCAATTTCTCTTACTACTACTACTACTACTACTACTACTACTACTACTACTACTACTACTACTACTACTACTACTACTACTACCTCTGAGTAGTCATTTTGGACCGTATCACACTTTTCGCGTGTTTCTTCAACAATAGTCAGGAAAAATTGTAAAAACGAGTTTGACACTAGAGGAATGAGATCTTTGGGACCAGTAGCGTGTTCAATGCAAATTGAAAAGTTTGTTCTTATTTACAATCAATTATATAATATAGTGAAACGCTTTCAACCTCTTTTTTCGATCACTATTGACAAGGTTAACTTCGCAATCCTTCCAACAATTTTTAAAAAGTAACAGCAAAAGAAAGGTGTTTCTTATTAATAGCTTAAATGTAAATAAGTTAAAGCTACCGGTTGAAAGAAAACGCACAAAAAACTTAGTGGAGTTGGGGTTAAACTACAGCAATAAAATGCTCAAAATGCGGAATTTCAGGTCAATTTTTGATTTTTTTAAGCTATCTATCTGCGAAGTCAGTTGTTATAGTCGCTTAATTAAATCAATATAGCCGGCAGATTGCCAGAATAACAGCGAAATAGACCGGTATAACGTGTAATTGAGATAAACAGAAACAGATCTGAATTGATAAAAATCAACGCCGCTCAAAAATCGATGTATATAAAAAACATTCCGCGATAAATTAATAATAAAGATTGTTAAAATTCATTCCGCAGAAGCCTTTTTTATTGGGGACCTTTATTACACACATGACTCCCTTTGACTCTAAATTAATTCAAATTAAACATTAGTTTTAAAGTGCAGAAGTCATTTTACTGAGTGAGGTAAGTCACGTATGATCAAAATTTAATCACGCAAACTAATCAAAATCTTTAGCTAGAGAGAGTGAGAAATGACGTCACGCGCGCAAATGCCGATAGTGAGAATAAGAAATCATTCACATAATTTGATTTTTCAGCTTTGCTGTGTGAACAATTTTAAAACGAAAAAAAAGCGTCAGACGATGAAAAAAAAGGAGCAGGACAAGTCCTGACGTACAATTCAAAGAATTTTTACTGACTAAACAAGAACTAGACCTAGAACGGACTATGATCGAATTGGGCAAACCGTTTCCAGAAAAAAATAGGTTAAAAAACATAGCCGGCAGATTACCGGAATAGCTGCGAAAGAATAGAGCTGCGTGCCATATAATAGAGACAGAAACATACAATCTAAATTGAAAAATCGACGCCGCTCAAAAAACTAGGCTAAAAACATTTAGCGATGAATTAATAAAGCTTGTTAAAATTCATTCCACAGAAGCCTCTTATTAGGGACCTTTACTGCACATATGAGTTCCTTTGACCTTAAACAAATTCAAAGTTTTAAAGTGCAAAAGTCATTTTATTGAGTGATGTAAGTCACGTATGATCAAAATCTAATCACGCAAATAACCTAAAAACTTTCGCTAAAGCGAGTGAGAAATGACGTCACGCGCGTCAATGCCGTTAGTGAGAGGAAGAAGTAATTCAGAAAATTTGACTTTTTCAGCTTTGCTGTGTGAACAAATGTAAAACGAAAAAAGAGCGTCAGACGACAAAACAAAAAACCAAGAGCACCGCAATATAGCTACGCTCAGCTTACAGCTTCTCAGCTATAATTAAAAAACTGAAAATCAATGTCAAAAAGCCGCATGAGAACAAAAAACCACTCCCAAGAAAGCGAATTTTTTTCAAACACCGTTTTCTCACTCTTATTTAAAATTAGAGTGCAAAATTTCACGCCGCAAAACCACTCGGTTTTTCGCTCCACTTTTTGTTTTGACGTAACCAAAATCACTACAATTTGATGCAGCTATAATAACATCAAGCGGATATTCCAGCACCTCCTTGAAGTGTTTTAATTGGTATTTGCCTAATTTCCATTAAACTTTAGTTCAGAATTTTTGCCTAATTGCTGCAAAAATTCCTTTCGTCTAACCGAGTTTTCGCCTAATCTCCTACGCGCCCTTCTCACAACTTTTCACAACGAAAAGTAATTATAATAACTTTTTAGAACAATTTTTGCATTTATTAATAGGCTTTGTGCATTTATTGTTAAGGCTTTTGCCCATCATAAGATTTGAGAACCAATTTATTATTATAACTATTATCGCATTGTTTATAGAGTTTAAAAATTTGAAAGAGCTACAGAGAAAACTTAGCGTTATCGAGCAACGTCTTTTTCAATTTTCTTGTTCTTCAATTATTACGGCTTTTTTTCTTGGATTTTTAAATTCATTTTAAAAATTGCACTTGCTCCTAGATGCAAATTCCAATAGTGAAGCTCAAAAAAGTTAGCTTATTCAACATCACGACTACCGTCTGTCGATTGCTCTTAGAAGACAGACGTCGGTCTGACTTTGATGGTAGCTATCTTAAGCGCAGGAAGGCTAGACCCCCGGGGTACAGGAGCAAAAAGGAAGGGGTGCAATCATTCCAAAACGTCTTTTACACCATGCTCATAAGAAGTTCAGATGAGCTGTACACTTAATAGACTAGTAAACAAAATAACGCCCCCGTGTTTTCAATCGCACATACAATTCAAGAAAATTGTGGGGAAATATTTGCTTGTAAAATTTCAAATTGGTCAGACCGAAAACCGCTTAAAATAATGAGCATTTCTTGTTGCGCACCGTCGTTGAGGACTTAAACTTACTTACTTAAACTCTATACTTGCTTTTGAATGTTTTACAGCCCCATCCAAATGAACAATTCCCTACACCAATTATGAGCTCATTAAGTAATCAATTAATATATCGAAAACCATCTTTTACTGACATTGCTAGATGTGGTCGTCAGGACAACTTCGGTTTCTGTCGGCTCCTCTGGCTTCTTCTCTTCGACTACTTCCTCTTCCTTCGGTTTCTCCTCTTCTTTGGTCTCCTCTGTTTTCTCGGTTTCCTTCACGTCTTCCGTGGTTTCTTCTACTGGTTTGTCCTCAGCTGGTTGTTCTTCCTCTTTTTTCTCCTCGACCTCTTCGGTCTTCTTTGGCTCTTTTTCTTTTTTGGGCTTTTCCTTCTTTGGTTTCTCTTCTTTGGGCTCCTTTTTCTTTCCCAGGAAGCTAAACAGTTTCTTCTTCTTTGGCTTCTCAGCCGAACTACTTCCAGTTGCTGTAGAGTCGACAGTGGTATCGTTTGCTGCAGGAGTCGAAGCTTCTTCCTCGGGTTTCTTTTCCTCTTCTTTGGTCTCTTCGGGTTCAGCTGCAGCTGGTGCTGATTCTACCGCTGGACTCTCTTCGGTTTTGACAACTTCGGCCTCTGTCTCGGCTGGTACTGCTGCGGGAGTTTCTTCTGTTGTAGGCTTCTCTTCCTCTTTTGATTCTTCTACTGCAGGTTTCGCTTCTGAAATACAGCAGCAGCTCAAATCGCTTCGTATGTTTTGATATAAAATGTTTTTCCTGTCATTTAAAATTATAAAGACAAACAGCGCCTGACCATTGCAATTTTATGCAGTAGAACGTGGAGCTAGTTTATCTCGAAGCAAGAACGACAAAAGACGCACCATAAACCGATACTTCTAAAATTCACGAAATAGACACCTAGACTTGTAAGAACCAATAAAAATAATTTGAATATATTAGTGATGAATTTAAGTATATGAGTAATTTCTTTCGTGAGCTCGAGTCTCATAAACGTAAAACAAATTCAACCGCAAAAATCATAATAACGAGTTAACTAAAACAATCGACTAGTGTCGGAAAATATTTTGTACGCAAGCGGGGGCTCGACTGTAGCTTGGTTCGAAAAAAAAATTGCTGCAAAAGTTCTGCAAAAAACGACGCACACGTCTACAAAAATTGCTTCAAGCATTATTCGCGATTCATCTAAAACTTTATCGAAGTGAATGCAATTTCTTAGCCGTAGAATACAACCGACCCGACCGTCCTCTGATGAATTTAACTCAATCGACTGGCGTGGAGCTGACTTCAATGATAGCTTTGCCGGCTTAAGCTCAATTAGAGGCTAAATAGACAACCCAAGCGAGAAAAGGGAAAGCGGATGGGTTGGGGGCAAACAAAAGGAGAGGGAGTCAAATGTATCCAAATAGCATTATATACCGTATATTTATGCCTCCTCAGTAGTTTCTGTGAACCATAAAAGATGACTCATAAAAATCGGACTAAATTACACAGCAAATTTGATTGCCTCTGGCCTTATTAGTGTATCTCATTTCTATAGACGAAAAGTCATATCGGTCAAGCAAAAAACGATCAAGGAACAAAAAGTGCATTAAACAGCCCAACAGCACCCAAATCAATGCTATATATTCTGTTTGAGCGCATCTAATCACTCGTGAAATTTTAATTGAAACGTTTGAAATGGGAATAAATGTTTGCAGGAAAACATGCATAGGGCGATCTAAACGTACAATGAGATTTGAAATTGGGCTCAGCGGTTTCATAACCGACAAGCAATGGACAAATTACTCTCCAAAATCAGTCTTGTGGTCGATTCTAATTGTTTCAGCTGGGAAATGTTTGATTGTAGCTAATTTAGTTGGGGACTGAACAAATTAATTCATTAAGGACATCTACAATGATTAGACTCTTGGTAGTTAGCGGGTCAAAATTGCTCTAACAGACAAATTCTAAATCTACTTACGAAATTTAGCGACATATCGTACCATATTAGTTCAGAAAAAGATTCTCTCGTGGATGTTGTTTTAAGTCGACGATTTTCATGCAATGATGTGCGCAGCTTTTGCTAAGTTTAAAAAATGAAAATTTTTTGTTCGTAGTTAACTAAAACGGATAAGAATAAATTCGATTCAAAAGACCTTTACCTTCGTCTGTTGTTTTTGGAGCTTCCTCTGTTGCTTCTACTGCAGCTGGCTTCGACTCCTCGGTTGTGGTGGTGGTTTTGGGCTTCTTAGTGAACAACTTATTGATGAAGCTTTTGCTCCTTGCTTTTTTGGGTTTCTCGGTCTTGGGTTTAGGCTCTTCGGGTGCAGCGGCGGCAGCCTCTTCTGGTTTCTCTGAGGTCTCCTCGGTCGCAGGTTTTTCGGATGCCTCCTCGGCTGCTTTGGGTTCTTCTTCGGTTGTCTTGTCGGTAGTTGATTCGGGTTCTGCTGTGGGCTTTGTAGAGTCTGAGGAAGCGTTAGCATCTGTAACTGCTGGTTCTGAAATGAAACCTCAATTTAAAATTGGTCCAGTAACTCAGACTTCTTGCGACCCTTTTCTTTTCTCTAGAATAAAAACATTTGCCTTCGGATATCTGTATGCCAGTGTGCAAAGACTGATGAGCGTTTACTCACACTTAAATGTACATTTTTTTGGGAGTGCGGGGGGGGGGGGGGGGGAGGGGGCAAACAGAAAAGTTAATTTTTTTTCTTATTAAAAAACTTAATAGACTAACATACTCTACCATGTGCTTAGAGATAGCTATAGATAGATTAGAGATAGATATAACTATATAAATGATTAGAAAAGCCAAATTCAGCTTCAGAGCCGAAGTTGAGGTCTATTTTCAAGTCCTCCGAAAGTAAGGGTCTGTAGATGCTTATGAACAAAAAATGCAACAGCGAAAAAAGCTGCAATTCCGAGCAATTATTAGCACTTATTGACTGTTAATTACAGTAATCTAAACTATCCTTAGGCTCAAATTGCAAAGGTTTAACAAGAAAATTGACAAATATGGTCAAATGACTAACCCATTGCTCCATTTTGGATAATTTTTAATTTCAAATTCATCTTGTCAACAAATGGGAAGGCAAGAGTAAATAGATGGCAGTAAATAATAAAATCACAAAGGAATTCAGCTCCGTGAATCACTTAAGGAGGATTAAGATAGGATTGTGTCTGCTATATGCTAGCCACAACACAAAGGCTCCTTTTATGCAACTGCACGTTTTCCCAGAAAATTTTCAATAAAATGGGGATTTTTTCTCTCCTGATGAGAATTAACACAAAACAACAGAGCAACTATAAACGCACGCTCACGTACAAATTACGCAAATAAAATGAGCAATTGCTTGTATTAAGTCTATTCTATGTATGTATGTATATTTTTTGTTTTTCACGTTTCTGTTTTCATCTCACGAGCTACAATATGAAAGTAGGGAAATGAGTGCGAAAATGGGGAGCAAAAATTAGCGCGTGCACCGTATGTGTATATATGAGTGAGTGACTTTTCCGCTACGGCGCTCAGGTCTATGTGATAAACATTTCATAGTAATATCTATTTATATTTACGTTCTTTGTATATACGTGTGTATGCACCGCCATAGACCTTGAGGGGACAACAGCCCCTGCTAACTCGCTACAACACAATCCCGATATTAACTGAAATAACAATCGTGGATATATCTTTAAATTTGTTCACACACTTTGAATCAAAAATAAGGTCGATCAACGCGCGAATGCATGAGAAAACTAAAGCTGAATGCAGCTTTGTTGTCCTTGTTGAATGTTTATAGAGATAATGTGTTGTTTAGTTGTTATAACTCCAACCTGGCTGATAGTATCAAAAAGAGTAGATTTGTTTACCACTGTTTCTCAGCCCAAAATTGCTTCGAGCCCAAAAATTAATTCCAACCCTGTAAGATACACAGTTGTAAGGAAGCAACCAAAAATGACTAATTGTTCCACTTATGATAAGTTCAGTGGCATTTTTCCTTATAATTTAAATCATTTCTACATTAGAGCACGTACTCAAGACACAATTGGCACGCTTCAACAAACAATATTACCAGAGTAATTTTGAAAAATAAAGAGTGACTTTCGATCAAAAGTTACAAAACAGGCTATTGATCTCCACCTTCATTTTTGAGTTCGATATAACGTTCAAAAAATCCATTAGATCACAAATTTTAACCCAAAACCTTAACAGGTAAATAACATTACAATTTAACGAAGTCGATATCAAATTATAATCGGCGATAATTATAATCGACAATTAAGCTGATAGGCTTATAAATTTAAGATATATAAACTAAAAAATGCCATGAGCCAGAAGACATGGACTGAACAACTGGTGAAAAAAAGAAATCAACAACGTCCTTCAACTACCAAAAATTTACCTTAAAAATATTTGCTCAAAAAACTAAGGACAACTTGTATGAGTTAATTTGAAAGAAGACGGCTCCTACGAGTCCTCCTACGCGTCCCTGAGTGGGACAGAAAGTCTTCAACGTTAGCAAGTTGTTTTTAATCTAGACAAATATTAGCGAGAGAGTGGATATTATGCCCAGTCGACTTAGCATGGTTATCTTGGAAGATTTATTTTTCCAAAATTTCCAAATATGCAAATAAATGGAATATGATGGAACAAGATCAGATTGAGACCAGACCGTTCTCTCCTATCATTTGTTTCATTATGGTAATTATCTACAACCAATATAGCAACTAAAATATGAAAAATAATATTAAAAAAAGAATATAAATTGTTTTGCAAAATAAGAATTGAAAATGTCTTTTAGATTATTTTGGTGAATTGCATGCTCAGACTGGTGAGCCGTAAGTCTCTAAGAGAACTTACGGGCTTTGCCCGTTTATACCGTTTTTGAGGACGAAAAATCAAAAGCGTCAGACGAAAAAATGAAACAAAAAATTGCATAAAAAGACCGCACGCCCGACTAATACAATTGCTAACAACTTCGTTTGAGAGCAGTAAAATAATAATTTAAAGGGGGAAAAAGTTGCGAAAATGGATTGAACAACAAATTTTGCGTAGTGTTTTACAAGAAAACGTTGAGGGGTGGTAACAGTCTGAACAATTTGTTTCTGAGTTGACGCTTTTACAGTCGAATTTGAAAATGTAGAACTAAAATGAGAAAATTAAAGAAAATGCCCCAGGCTTTTTGGACGAGGCAACGAAACGACAAATAACTTAACCACACAAATATCTACAATAAAAATAGTATATACATTCTGTCAATATCTTGGCCAGCATCCTCTAGAGAAAAATAGGTTGAAAATCACAATTTAGTTACAAAGAGAACTATTCAAAAAAGCTATTTACAAAAAAAGCTAGTAACAGAAATAGCTATTTATTTTATTGAAAGAATAAAGACTATCTTATTATGAAAAGATGTCTATGAGTCTAATGACTAATTAGAGTCTGAGCAAAAATACCGTCACGAGGAAGTAAACTCAGTGTTGTTTCTGAGGGATTTCAAAAACAGCTCAAAAGACCAAGTGTCTAGGCTTTCAAAACCTCTAACAGTGGACTGAAAATATTCAAGCAGAAATCTGCTACAAAAGAGGTCCTAGTTGTCTATATTATTAATGATGCTTAGTCAGCTTGCAAAATGAAAACAGTCAATTTTTTTTGGATTTGAAAACTTCAGTCTATGGGCCTTTTACTGTATCCCTTTACATCTCAAAAACACAAATAATTTTAATTTTGTCTGGAAAAACAAAAAACAATGAACAGCTCTGTCGAATAGCTCTCAAACGATCACCCGGCGGTTGGCTTCGCCTAGTTGGAGTTTAGGGATTCTAGCATTAGGGGGAGGGGTGAGCAGAGGGATTGGGAGGGCTGGACGGGAGGAGCGTTCAGATCGCCCCAGTTTAGGTTAATCTCATATTTAGGAACTATAAACGCGTAGGGCGCTAAGAGGGCTGCTCAGCCACTTAATGGCCTCTGGACATTACTTGTTTATCCAGTTTGAAGATAAAAAGTACAAACTTTGCTGGAGAGCAACTAAAGGCACTATAATATACTTCCTGAATACTCTTTTAAAACGTTAGAAGAGTTAGACATCCGTATGCAAACACACATGCAAATAAAAAATTATTTTAATCTGATCTTATCATTCAAAAGGAGAGGAAAATTGACGTCGCCAATGCACTTTTGACGCGTTCAAGATAACCACTCTTAAATCATTTTGAAATCATTTTTGTCAAATTATTTAAAAGAACGAAAACATAGAACATTTTATAAAACAACCACCAATTATTATCTCTTCTAAATTTAAATTGCAACAGGCAAAGTGAACCAAAAGCATATTAAAGGACACCGTGGAAGTGGAGGACGGCTCTAAGAGAAATTAGTGCCCTCCGGGCGTAAACTGTTTATCACGTTTTTGAGTAAGAAGGGCTAGAAAAAATAGTCGGGCAAAAAAATGCATCAAAAAATACCACAGGACTAAATTATTTGCTAGAAACTTCGTTTGAGAGTAATTAAGCACAGTTTCGAATAACAACCAAAGGAGCACAAAGTATCTCAACGACAACAATGAATGTTGAAATGGAGAAACAAAATATTCTCTTCAGATGAATTTCTCTCAAACCACCTACCTACCACAGTGATAAAGGGGGTCGAACACGGAGGCAAAAGTGGTTACTTGGATAAGTAATGCCCCAAGAACTACTGACTTATAATGGCATCGCGCTTTACAAGTCCTTCCCGTTTCTGAATACGAAAAGTAAAAAAAGCCAGACAAAAAATTCATCGTACGAAAAACCAAATAAGACAAACAGGACTGCAAAAATTGCTACGAAATTGGTTTGAAAGCAATTATTTAAACACAACCAACTACATTGGGGCGAATTGCTCTGGAACGACACACTAAGTGTTGGCTTTGATTGTTTATAGCTGAAACTTAGGGAGGCTGATCCTACTGGGTAGGGGATGGCAGACAGTGGGGGAGGGGACGTTGTGGGGGGGGGGGGGGGGGGGGGGACGGAGTTTGGGCAGAAAGTGGGGGGATCTAAACCAATGCAAGAGCTTAAAATGATTCAAGAGCTTCAATTGCAAATCCTCCTCAAGAGTTAAAAATTGATCAAAATTTAACCGAATACTCAAAGTGAAATTTTGTAGTTTTGAAAACTTCCAGCACTTGTAATTGCAAAAATGAAATACCACCATTTTAGCAGACTCACTCCAACCTGCGACGCGCTAATTTAATGAGACTTGAACCCATTTAATCAACGCAATTTACTACAGTTGCGCTGGGGTTTGCTTGTTAACGTGCATTTCACGAGTGGTATTAATTAAAGTAACAACCTGTAGTGGTTGTGGTATCGGCAGCAGGGGCGGGGGTCTCTTCGGTGGAGGTGGGCTGGTGTTCGGTACTGTCGGCCATGTTAACCTCTTCTTCAGTGTCTTTCACGTTGTCTAGTGGCAATATGGCGGTGTCCAACGCGAGCGTAGAATTGCACTTCTGTCAACAAGAACATCACGATTTTATTACTCAAAGATCGAGTCGACCAAAAGAAACAGATTACCAGGGATGTATGATTTCCAGGCAGTTAATCACTGAGCATTTATCTTATCTAAGCGTAGCACCTGGTAATTTTGATGCCAAACGATGTCTGTTTAAGCTTTTGCTTCTAAACACACAATCAAGGCGGCCGTCAGATTTGAACAACCTGGGCAAATCAGACCAATAAACATTTTACAATATGTGAATAACAAAAATCGGACCTTAGATTCCATCAGAATTGATCAACAAAATTAAATCAACATGTTTTATACCAAGAAAAAAAAAGACTATACACACCTCTCAATCGCGTTGAAAATAGTAGAACAATTCGAGCTCAATACGCAACTTAAAAAGGATAAATTAAACGGAGATTCAATTCGCGATGATAAAAAATTAATTCAAGCTTTTGTTTCCGACAGGCGGGGTGCACAAAAGACACGGTATTTAAATGCAAGAGACTAGAAGCACAATGATGGCAAGTAAGAACTGAAATCGAAACAGGAAACCGAATCTCACCAATTCTGAGGGTAAATTAAAGTAACTATTCAAAACTCAAGATAAGCTCAAACAAAGCGAAGGGATGTTCGCATCTGCAGCACCACCCAATCGATCGATTTGTTCACGAGTATTGTTTCAATTTTGAGTATGAGTTTGAAGCAACTTTGGGGTGAACTATCACGAAAGAGAAAGAACAGTTAGTTAACAACAAGATCCAAAAGTCAGTTTCGCCCTAATGAGATATTGAAAGTCAATTAGTGCACAAAGTACAAGTTTGCAGAGCTAGTTAAAACGACAACATAAACTTGGCAAATTTGCCTTAGCTGAACAAATAGGTCATCGTTTCCTAATTAAGACTCTTATGCACCAATTGTCAAAGTTCAACCTCAAACCGATCCAAATCTTGTTTCTTTAACAAGAGCAAACCCTTGCTACAAAGATGCTTAGACCTCCATAACTCAATCGCTTTCATAACTATGTCATCAATATTATATAATCCAACTTCAAATAGGCTGTTACTCATTTATAACTCAGAGTTTCTAATCTTGTTGACAAACATCCAAGTATAAACCAAACTCAGAGTTTCTAATCCTGTTGACAAACATCCAAGTATAAACCAGACTTTTGGAAATCCACTTCAATCGAGCTTCTATTTGTCAATGTTCTGTGTGCTCTTGAATGAAACCAGTCACCCTTGTTGACAGAGGACTTACAACCTAGCCAATTCAACGCAATCCGCGTTCGTTCATTCAAATTTCCCATAACGTGAAACGTGACATTAACTTTGTTATCTTTATGGCCACCCTTCCAAACAGACGTCATCTAGTCCCAATTAACACACCATGAAAACATTAACCGCAAAATAAAAATTGATAATGTACTTTTGGGATAGAATTGGGATAAGAAGTGAAAAAGAGTGCTAAGTATATACTTAACGAAGGGGTCAAAATCGCTAAACCTAATAATTTTTCGAAAAAAAAAATTAAGATCAACTGCTTTCAATAACCTTTTTGTCATTTTTAAGATGCAATAGCTCCACCGTTATCAAACTTCGCTGCCGGGCAGGGCTCGTAAACGTTCCAATTTTTCTATTCGTATAAAACAACCAATATAGACACAATATTTCGAAACGGAAAAAAATGCCAGAATGTAATTGCTTGCAACAATTGCGTGCTGCCATCTCGGAAACTAATTTTAATGCAGTTTAAAATTTTGGATTTATAAGCCTGTAAGAAAACGTCAATATTACTATGCAAGACGGGGATCGCAAGTCTGTGCGTAGCACAGAATTTTCCAACATGCATCTGTCAAACTTTATCTCTCATGAGAGAAACCTTATCGAATTATCCTTGAAGAATTTGATATCGAAACTTTCCGGAAAAATAGTCATATCACAGAAATTGACACATTAAGGTACTTTTCGATATGAAAACATACCCGACTAACGTCGGACGAATTGCTCTCAAACAACCGGCGAAGGGTTGGGTTCGCGTGAGGGGACCCTTGGCTGCACGGGGCCCTTACGGCTTCAACGATGTCTAGGGCTGGGGATTGGGGGGGGGGGGTGAAGTGAGGGCGGGGGCTGCTGTGGGGTGGGGGTGAGGATCAACCTCAAAGAGCCACCCTTCACAACATAAGTATAAGTCTCCAAAACAGTTTCTGTGAATCGCATACTTGGAGACTAGTGAGCTGAAAGGCTCTGAGCGAACTTAATGCGCACTCGGCGCTACCTGTTTATCCCGTTGGAGGACGAAAAGTCAAATGGGTCAGACGAAATATCGGTCAAGCGAAAAATCGCAAAAGACCAACACAACAGGATAAATATAATTGCTAAAAACTTCATTTGGGAGCAATTAAATAGAGTAACATGGAAAACTCTGCCATACGAATTCATCTCATTTTTCTTTAGAACTTACTGCAGAATAAAAAATTAATAAACCGTTCGTCTTGTCAGGCAGACAATGAGGTTATATCGCACGCAGCTTAACTTGTTCAACTGCTTGAAATTGCACAAAAACAACTCAGAAAAAAAAGAGTCAAAAAAGGAAAGCCGCAAAACAGTTTGCGTTTTTTGTTGAGCAGAGAAATCCATCAGAACAGCAATTATTTTCATTCTAAACGGCACCTAGTTTAAGTGGCCACCAAAAACGTACTGCGCAAGAAAATAAAACTGAAAATCTAAATTATGTAACATAGCCGGCAAATTGAAGGAAAAAGCCGCTGTTGACCCGCTTGACGCATATTGGTATTGAAACAGAAAAACATAGCTGGGAGATTGTCAGAAAATAACCGCCATACCTTTGTAGAACTGCAGTTTAAAAAAAAGACAGACCATTTGTTAGAGACAGACCAAAGAAATTTATTGTTTTCATTAAGGGCTGAGGTGTTGAATTTTGATTAAAAACTTGTATAACTTATTGCTGTTTCCGTTAGCTGCTCTTGAATAACCTTCAAATAGAGTGATATACGCTCACTTGACCTTGTCTCGTGGAATTAAAAAAAGAAAATTCAATTTCAGAGTGAGGAAGTCAATTTTGAGTGTGAAGTCACGTGTGACGAAAAAAATAATCACGCGAATGAATAAAATAAATCGCTCCACTAAAAGCAAAAAATGACGTCACGCACGTACTTCAAACGAAATTGCATGAACGAATGAACAAAAAGAAGATTTGAGGTGGTTGTGACGTCATATGGTCGTAACAAAAATCGTGACGACGAATTAAAAAAGCATAGCCGGAAGAATTCCGGAAGCGACTCGAAGCGTCAAAACTTTACAAACAAAACCAAAATTGCAACGGAAGCCAATACCTTTTGTATTAAACTATTAACTCATTACCTTCCCAGGTCTGATATAAAAATTGATGAAACTTAAACCACTGTCACCAAGAAAACAAAATGCAGTAAAATTTCATATTATTGAAAACGTTTGGTAACGTTAAAAAAATCCGAAAGAATTGAGATGATCAAAATACTGATAGGCTGAAAAAGCTGCCATGGCTTTCAATTACCCTCAACTAACATGGTTCTAGTCTCAAAAAGATCGCGAAAGCAAACGGCAGATAAAAATCTTAGAAACTCAGTTAAACCTTTTAAAAAGAATGCTCAAATTTAAGAAACAGAAAACCACTATAATTACACTTCTAATCGCTACAGTTACGACAAACACATATTGCTTCCTTGTTGTATATATGCTAGACAACATGATTTCATACTAATTCAAAAATTAAATTGATCATAGAAAAGACATAAGCAGAAGAATATTCAAAGGGAAAAAAAATCATTTAAATTAATAGCAAAGGCCGGAAGAAAGTTGCAGTAAACAGTAATAAGTGGAAATTTTGGAAAAGGCTTGCTATCAAACTCTTAGTACTGCCTTATGTTGAATGAAATCAATTGCAAACCAAAATGACGAAAATCATTAAGAAAAAGCTGAGATCATTCAATTTATTAACAACTAAAAAATCAATATACCGAAAATAAATGTAGGTGCCAGGAAAAATACTAGAATGATACTAACTAGAATGTGAAGAATATGGACACAATGTAAGGAACACCGTAACAAAAGGAATTTTGAAAGTTAAGAATCAAATTAGAAAAATCAAGAAAAACAAATACATTTCATTGTTCAGCATTCGAAACCTAGAAAAGATAACCAGTCATCCGATACAAATATCTATTCTAATTTCAATATACTTTTTGCGTCGTCGTCTATCCGAAGTGTTCATTCCTTATCATATGAATTCCGTATGTCTTCAAAAAAGCAACCAATTTCGATCATACTACGCCCAAAGAGTTCTGAATTGAAGACCACGAGAAGCCAAAAAATTTCTTGTCTTTCTAAAAACCTTACTATTGCTCTTTTGATTACCTTCCGTTTCGTGACTATTGTTACGAAGAATAAAAATTATAGTTTGATGTCTGCTATTTAAGAATTTATTTTAAAACATGCGAGAGCGGAAAATAAGTTGAGTTAAAATTCAACTTCAAAATTCATTGGGTCAACATTCGTTGGTGAAGAAAGTGGTACTTTCGAAATTCTTGTTTTTCTAACCAATTGTTCATACTGTTTATTGCTAAAATCGTCCATAATTTTTTGCACATAACCGACTAGTGGGGTGGGGGCGGGCTTGTTAAAATCTAATAACCGCCCTTCAGACCATGAATGGACTTTTCTAGTGTCTCAGCTCTAAGAGAACTGCTCGGCAACTCTAATGCACCCATGGCTTTCCCTGTTTATCCAGCTTTTGAGGACGGAAAGACGGTCAGACGAAAAGTCGGTGGAACAAAAATTGCGTTAAAAAAGACCAGAAAGATATAAATATAATCTTTGTTTGAGAGCAATTAAAAGCCTGAAGAGCTCCGTGCCATAATTCAAAAATTGCAATTAGCATAAACTGCAGCAATTTTACGAATTGTTGTATTGCATGTAAGCGACTTGCTAAGAACTGTAATAACAGACCACTCGCATTCGTGTACTTCCAAATTCAAAACCTTATTCGCAAAACTACCAATTTTAACCTCCAAAAATTGAATTGAAATTCGTTTTGAGAGCAATCGAAACCTTCACCCATCAATCCCGCTCAATTGTTTTCCCAAAACGTTTTTCCTTCTCTAATTTTCCTTCAAAATTTAAATTTCACTTTTCCCTTCTCCAAATTGATAGGAAATAGAATTTTTATATAATTTAAACTTTAATTTAAAAATTTCACAAAAGATAAAATCATCAATTTGCTTTTTGCTGAACTTTGGGCACCTTTATCTTCAAAAATTTCGAAACCATGAAAATCAAAGACGATTGTTAAGCCGGTAGGACGACGAAGATTCGCGAAAATCATTTACACAAACTGTTCTAAATGCCGTTCAGCCAAACCCACAACGATTTTCATATATGGCAACCGAAAGAATTAAGACCCACTCATAGCTTTTGCAAATTATATGAAAACTCACGGATGGGTGGGTGGGTGGGTGGGGGGTTAGGGGACTATTTGCTCCACTCGTTTGTTTATGTATTTATGCAAAGCAGTGATGTTGTCATTTTTAGCAACAAGCCCGAAACACAAAACACCTTGAGATGAATTATTCACTTTTTATAAAAAGGTAATTGTGAAATCTCGGCACAATTAACCTTCTTGCCTACTTTACACAATTGGTGAGAATGTCATAATAAGAGGTTAAAAAATGATGGCCACTAAAAAATAAATCCTTATATTATAGGACAAAAGAAAGAAAGAATAAATTTCTCCAAATATTAGACAGCAAATTAAATCAATTTAATTAAAACATTTACTTAATCATATAACATAACAACAAAACGTATCTCGGAGAGGACAGATAGACGGGGTTATTAAACCCACCTAGTATCTGCCCTGGCTAAAGTTAAATAGTTACAGTTAAATATTTAACATTCCATGACCAGGTCACCGGTGCCAACGCCTAGGCAAACAAACCTCAGAACGCTGTCATAGAGACATGAACAAAAAAACAAACCTTTCGAGTGATCATAACCCCTTACTTTCCGAACAAACAAAAAACCAATATTTTTAAACAAAATTACGTACTCGTATACACTTCATCTACACTATACTCAATGTTTACCAAAGACAATAGAAGATTGAAAAATATGGAAAAATAACAGTATTGGTTACTAAATTAGCCTACCTTTTCAAACGATGGTAAGTCGTAACAAAACCCAAAGTTGCTCACAAACCAACTAACCAATATGTTAAAATAGGGAAATCTGAACAAGTTGTGAATGACAGTCGAAGTGTGTTCAGTTGGTAATTAATGTCAAAATGAGAAGACAATCAGAAGTGTGTCGTTTGAGAGATAAGACAAGAATGAAGACAGTGAGCAACGCAGATGCACACATGGCTATGATTGTTTGAAGCAACGCCTTTGACGTCCATCAGTTATATAAAGTTACACAACAAATATTGGCTTCAATCGATCTTAGAAACGTAATATATGTATGTGGCAAACATACCAGCAGTTTGACCATGCAACTGAGAACAGTGTAGTGTTTACATATCTTCTACCATGATGGATGCTATGCGGCACTCTGTTCATAAACAAACATCCATTGATACAGAATTCAACTAGATTTTGAAGAATCAAATCAGTTTGAAGCATTCGATCACGCTTGTTCAGTGTAAAGATTCAATTATCTTCACAGAGAAACAGAAGAATATAATTAATGGATATTAGCATAAAGGTGAAAATCTTAAATTACGAAATTATAACAATAAGTATCTATTTTCGACAATCAAATCACGAGTAGGATTTCTGCAAAAGCGTGCTCTTTCTATTTTTTTAGGTGACAACGAGTATAATTTCGAACGGGTACACGTCGCCAATTTCACCACTCTTCTTTTCTGCTATGGTTCTGGTTCATTCAAAGTGCTATAAAGCTAACTAGAAAAGCTGTTTTCGGTATGACAAAACAGAAGTGGAAAAATAGAAAATAAAATATTTTTGGCACAGTGCAATAATACGAATCTGATTCTTTTTACACCGATACATTTAACCTTAGATAATTTAACGCCGTAAATATAAACACCATTTCATTTTACCCCGTAATTTATTCGCACTGAAAGTAATTTAATATCATTCATATGAATAATTAGCAAAAACTGATCTTACAGAGAAAACGACGTTAAACAACTTGCAGGTTTTAAACCCAGACGTAATTCGGAGACGCACTTTTAGATAACATACCCCCAAAAAAAAACCTTAGCAAAACCAATCCTAGTAGAAAGATTAACTTAATTGAACACAAAGGACGCCCAATTTTGAATCAAACAACCGAATAACCTCGGGCAAATTGCTCTCAAACGACCGGTTGGCTTTGTAAGTAGCTAGCTTAGGGAGGCCAGCTTTAGCTTATTTGAAGGGGCGTAGGGTGAGCGCAGCGGGGTGCTTACGGGGGGGGGGGGTTGGGAGAGCGCTCTGGGTTACGAGTGCAACGATAAGCAGGGTCTGGGCGTGAGGAGGGCTAGTGTGTGTGTGGGAGGGGGTACAGTACGCTTTCACACCATGAATTTATGTATCCAAAACAGTTTCGTTGAATTGAATACTTCAAATCTAGTGGGCTGAAAGGCTATAAGAGACCTTAATACCCTTCGGGGACGAAAAGTCAATGGGCCAGAAGATAAACCGGTCAAACGAAAAAATCGCATTAAAATAGACCATAGGACTAATATAATTGCTACAAACTTTGTTTGAGAAAATTAAACTACACCGGTGCGTACGACGATTTAGGCCTTCCTTCGCAGTAAAGTTTTTGATTCCAAACTAAGAAAAATACGAGGGATCAGTTCACTTGAAGAAAGTTATTACAAGCTAGTAAAAAATCTTGTCAACTTTGTCAGGACAGGAACTCTATAACTGCTATTGATCGCAAAATGTACGCTGCAAGTTTCTGTATCCTGTTAAGTTTCAAAAAGCGGAAACGTCAATCAATTTGAAGGTGCGCTATTTTTCTGAAGTTATTTTCTTAAAAACCACAAAAAAGCTGGTTTCTGAGAAGTATTTACGAAACGCGCTCATAATCTAGAAAAATTTTGCCAGGTCTAGATTCTGGGGCAACATAAGCAGTGAGATGCAACAAAAAATTTAACCTTTTCAACCTTGCGGATTACAAACAATCAAATACGAGTAATTAAAAATTTTCTACATGTAGCACAAAGTTTGTACGTTTCTGGCGCTAGTAATTTCTGAAAGCTGAATTTCAATTTTGGTTTTAAATAGAAAACAGACAGAAAAAAAACTTAAGTGACGAAAAGGAACAATCAATTTGGTACTAAAACAATAATGGGATCAACCTCGAGCATTTACACTTTCAATGCACACACTTAATGAACAAACAATGAAACTACAACTGTTGTTAATGAAATTAGAGAATCTTTAAGCTAAAAATGTGCCTCTTGTTAACATTTTCTATGTCGAAAAAAAACAATCTTGAGTAGAGTACTCGCCCGGATCTCTGAGGATACAAAACCTTCAATAAAGATTCCTACTATCTATAGGATCTCTGAGGATACGGCTCTTCACCCTACAAATTTATGTCTCTTAGACAGTTTCGAGGAATCGCATACTTGAGAATAGTGATCCGTTAAGGTTCTAAGAGAACTTAACGCCCTACGGACTTTACCTGTTTATCCAGTTTTTGCGAACGAAAAGTCAAATGGTAAGATAAAAAAAAACGATCAGACAAGAAGTTGGTAGCACGAAAATATACATTAAAAATACCAGCAGGATTAATATAACTGCTACAAACTCGTTTGAGAGCAATTAAAAGCTCGAAGTAATTACTATCCGTTTAACAATTCAAAAATTGCATTTCGCTTAAACTGCAGTAATTTCAAGAACTGTTGCATTGCATGTATGCGACTTACTAAGAACTGTAATAACAGACCACTCGTATTCTTGTATTTCCAAATTCGAAATCTTATTTATTCGGAATACAACTACGACATTTACCTCCAAAAATTGTAGTTCATCGGCCCAGAAAGCGTAATTGTCGCGGGAATTCCTCAAACGGTGTTTCAGCCATGCGGCCGTGTTATAGAGTGACCTATCTGTAAAAATGTGAAAACCCAAGTGACCTATCTATTAAAAAGAACACATTCAAGGCTCAAAATTAAATGATACCAAAGATAAGATATAACATAAGGCACGTGGGAAATAAAAGTGTGGTTATAGAAGTGATCGAAAATAATATAGTACTAATAACAACTCTTATAAATAGTTGAGCTGCTTACATTCGTAAAAATAGGTTGACTACCTCCAAAGAGTGCATACGGTTCAAAATCCTTTGGGATTATCACACTTAAGAGATAAATAGGAAATTTCGCTAGATTTTTTTTGTTAAAAAACTTTGGAGTTCCTCTACTGGAAACCAACTCTATTCCGTGAAAATTGTTCACAAGTAGCATAATCTTAAGGTTGAAGCTTTAACTAACATTCAACTGCTAAAAACGCAATTTCATCTGTTCGACGGACGTTCCAATTCCAAGAGTATGGGTTGCTAACATGATACAATATCGGATCTTTTCCGTTTGTGCCCCCCCCCCCCCCGTACGTTATGCAACCCCCCAGTAACACAACACTTGTCATTACAGTATTACAGTACATCACTATGTAAAAAATGGCACGTGCGTCGGGGGGGGGGGGGGTGCAAATAATGTGCACCCACTAAGCTGGGGGGGGGGGGGGGGGCACAAACCGAAAAGATCCCAAATATCAAAACAAAAAATTGAACTTTACTCGTACTGGCGTTTACGGCTCGCTGCATCAAATGCTTGACTTCATAAGAAAACAGCTGACAACTTTTTTATAAATATGCAGCTCCGCATGGTACGAAAACTAAGTGCCTTACCTGCTGTACAGTTCTCTCTTATAGGGTGTATCTAATTAACCTTATACAAATTCAAACAAAACATTTTCTAGTTTCTAACCTCTGTATATTTCTCAGTTGTAACATCACCATTGGCAGCCGCTGTTGTGACCCCCACGTCAAAGTTCTTGCTGTGAGACTTGCCCATACTTATCTGAAATCAATGATAATTTGACGTGATAGATATGTACAACCGAAAAATGGTGTTAAATCACACCGACAAAATAACAAGACGACGCGTGTAAGTGTCTGCGTTGCACAGAATTTTCCAACACACCTCTCAATCTTGTCAAAAAAGTTTTATTTGCTATCTGAAAATATGCTTTCTTGGCAGTTTACTCTGATGCAACTGGAGACAATTTATTTTGAAGTTGGGAGTCTTCTCATAATATATACAAGGAAAAAACGTAACTATCAACGTGAAAGCTAGATTACAATCCAGACCAACTTTTGTCACAGCCCACGCCCCCTCGCTGACTTCAGTAAGGTTCCCTCGCTGACAAACGAAGTCCATCGGAATCAAAAATAGCGTATATCTGGGGAAGGATCAAACAAAACTTGAGGGAAAGGAAACTACACAAAAAAAAACATTCTGTTCGGTCATATCTCATACTATAGTAGCGTCTAATAATTATTTCCATTTTTAATTCGAACTGCAGCATAATTTTGGAGCGATCATTTTGTACAAGTTTGAAAACTGCAGAAGAGTTAACGCTCAGCTACCAGTTCTTTCTATCAAAAATAGCCGGCAGACTGCCGTAATAGCTGCGAAATAGACTTGCTTGCCGTAAAATTTAGATCACCAAAAAAGGAAGCCTAAAAAATTCACCGAAAAAGTCAAGCGAAAGAATTCTCTAGTTTTAATTTTTAGTTAGTAATATAGGGGAACGAAGGTAGGTGTAGGTGGGTAGGCGTGTGTGAATGGGGGGTTTGGTAGTTATTGGAGGGGGTATGCTGGCGCGGGTGGGGGGTTGGGATAAGCATTTTGGATAGGGGTAGATAGTTTACCGGGGGGGGGGGGGGGGGCTTAGATATGTAGGAGGTACTTTTATGGGAAGGAAAAGTGAAATCACATTTTCATCATAAATATTACCCGCAGTAACTAATTACTATATCACAAAGTAATCTACTGTTGAAGTCCAATGTTCGAAAACAAGTCAATGTTCAAAAACGAAGGTAATTGTTCGAATTGGAAGAACTCAAAATTCAAGTCATGATCAAATTAGTTTCAGCTAAAAACAGCCGGTAGAATTCCCGAAAAGACTCGAAGAGTCGTATAATATAATCTCTAAAAATTACCTCGCCGAAATATCAAAAGAAACAAAAAAAATTTGAACATTTTCTGCTCGGAGCCAATTTTCTGGAGTCAAAATAACAGCAGCGGCATTCATTGGAGTTAACCTGAGTTGTTTATTAGGCCGAAACGGGGCATTGTAGTTTGTTTACCAATCCAATTTTGCGCTTATTGTCCAATTTCGCACTTCAGAGTAATAAAGTCTTCGTGCAGTTTCACTGTTTGTTGAAGTAGATGTCGTGACATGTCAAATGGGATCTTTTCCGTTTGTGCCCCAAAAACGTTCTGCAGCCCCCAGTTACAGAGCACGTGCAATTACAAAGCAAATCATTATGTTAAAACATAATATGCACCCAGTAAGATCGGGGCACAAAGACCCAAATATTTTACTACCTATAACTACAGGAAAGGAAAAGTTTTTAAAACTGATAACTCAACTTTTAGTTCAGCGATTTGATGTCGCGCCTGATGTAGGTAATTGGAGTGAAAGAAAAAAGGGGTGAGTTGGGGGGGGGGGGGGAGACGAATAATGAGTTTGGATAGGGTATGTATTTTTAAAATTGATTTAGAAATTTTGTTTTTTGTTACCGTTAATTACAGAACACAACAGTTTCCTATCAAAGCTCGATAATCTGTTCACTTTTGAACTTTACCACTAAACTTAAATTCTGTAAACTTATTGCTTAGTCTTAGCAATGACAGGATGCATCCTCTTTATAGAGATTGAAATTTTCTAGAGGGCTTTAGTTTTATATAAACGTTTTCATCGCTTCGATAACACAAATTTCATAAAAATTTTTTGACATTTGGACATTTTGCTGAGAGTGAGTGCTCTCATTAGAAAGCACGTAAAGCATAGAATTTTTGCTCAAATCCTCTGAATTTTTTCAAATTTCAGCCTTGTTTCATCAAAAAACGAGGCACCAAATATGCTTCCTTAGCCCAATTTGTTTAAATTTCCTGAAGTATGACCCTACAATCTGCTGCAAATCTTCAATAAACTGGAAAGAGGGCTAGTGTTGCTTCTGCTTCCTATATGAATGATCCGGAAACAAAATTTGTCATTTTTTTGCTATTTTAAAACAATCATTATCCAAATTCATCATCATCTATTTTTGATATTAAATTTTTGTTGCAAAATTAACTATTTCGGTTACATGTGGAACAATTACTTGTCATTACTTAACGCGCAAAAATATCAAGTCAAAACTTGTTTTAGGTGTTAGTTTGGGGGAAAAATTCATGGTTATTTTACGGCTTCGACCGTGTTTTCGTAAACTCCAGCAGCCTTCCCTAAAACTTATGTAATGCCTTCAGTTGGTACCTAATGGTCTTTGAATGTTTGTTTCAAGAAAAAATAAATCTTACGATAACTTTTTGACATAAGTTAACTTTCAACTTAACCTAAAATCTCTAGATAACTTTTGAACTTTGTCACTCAAATCCAAAAGCTGCCAACACTTTGCGTAGTCTAAGGACAGGGTGCATCTTCTTTATAGAGAACAAAAATTTAATCTTTCCAGTGGTTGTAGTTTTTAACTAATGTTTTCATGGCATCGATAACACAAATTTTCATATAAAATTTTTGACTTAGATATTTTCCCATTTTTGAAGCTGTTTTTTGCTTTGTCAGATCATCACTTTAATTAAAAATTTTCCTTTGGATTTGAAGAAAAAAGCAATTCAAGATGGATTTCTTTGCAGCGAATAGCGTACAGTTTTTACGGCTTCAAAAACCGTTTTCTTGCAAAATATAATTAAGTTTTTGATTTTTGACGGTATTTGTCGGTTTTCTTTTTGGTCGCATAAAAAAATTCTGGATATTACAGTTATCAATGGCGTCCTCTGAAGATACAGAATGGTGATTTGCCTCGATTGCTAATGGTATTCATGATCATGAAATATGTTCTTAAAATTTTGAAGTCTGTCCCCTTTTTGGTTTTTGGCAACTTAGTCTCATCAATGACATGTGCCACGCAGTCCCCTTCAATTCGCGTCCATTGATATTCAAATCCGTCCCGGTTGAACCCTCATTCCCAGCTGATAGCTTACGGTGCTAATGGCTTCAGCAATTTCAACAATGTGTTCTTGGAAAAATGTGTGGCGTCTTCTGTTCCGCCTGTCTTCGCTTTTAATTTGTCATCAAAGACAGCTTTGACTAATGAGAGGTAAACTCTCTTCCTATTGCGTTACAAGTAAATCTTTACTTTTTTAGTTGAAAGATTATGGTTGTTTAAAAAGATTCAAAAACTTTTTAAAAATTGGTTTAAAAAATCAGAATTTTTGAACTTTGCCGTTCTTTAAATCTTATTTCTGTCAAGTTATAGCATAGTCCAAAAAAACTAAGGTTGCAGCTCCTTTCTAGAAAAATTTAATCTTTATATTAGTTGATGTTTATTAAATTGATGGTTAGGTGGCTATGATATTTCGAGTTTTCAATTCTGGATATTTGCCCATTTTTAACTTTTTCTCCTGTCAATATTAAATACAATATAAATAAAGGTTCCTGTTGCCTATAAATATAAAACAATCGAACATATATAATGGCTTTAAATAATAGCTTATGGCTTTAACGGCTTCGACACCGTTTTCTCCTGAAGTTCAATTCATTTTTTTTATTTGCCGCTTTTTTGAAGTCGCATGACATATTCTGTATATTGCAGGTCTCAATGGCTTCCAATGGATTTAAAAAAGCACCTATTTAATAATTTCAGTCGATATTTATTTTATTCAGTTGATAGCTAATGGTTTCATTGACATTGAAATTAAATGTTTTCAACATTTTTCCGCTCGGTCTTCTTTTGACGACTTGTTACCTAGTCTCATTAAGCCCCTGTCAAACTGATGCTACGTACTTTTGTCAGGTTTTATCTTACGCCTTTTTGACTTTGCTTTTAAGTGTTTGTAAAAAATAGATATTGATTCTTGGTGGCAAAAAACGCTTGTTTGTCCTCATTGCTTTTGTTATCTATTTGATCTCACCGCCTTTCCAAGGTGGCATTATTTAATTAAACGTCTCACTCAAAACCGGTCCCAATGGCACCGAAAAAAAATACACAAGAATCTATTCTATTATTTTGTCGATAGCTGATGGCTGTTATGACATTGCCCCCTTTTTATTCCTATTTTTGTTGACTTAATACAGAGTCTCATTAAGCTAGTTACCATCTGCTTTCTTTGAGTGGTGTACACTTTGTTTTCTTTAGTTTAGGCTTTATATGAGTTTAGGCGTTATCTCGCCTTTGTTGGTTTTTTAAAATAGATTTTGAGATTGACCGTAATTATGGTTTCCGTAATTTTAATTTCTTGTTTGTCTTGTGTTGTAGTCTGATTAATGGCAGGTGTTGTCGCCTCTCCAATGCTGCATTCTTTCATTAATCTAGTGGTTTGCGTTTAAAACAATTTTTTTGCTAATTTACCAATTATGAACAGTATGCATATATTTGAAAGTTCTTTTTCTCTTCTTCAGTTGTCAGACAATTATGTCGAAGTGTCAACTGTCAATGTCTCACAACCGGTCCCAATGGCTCCGGAAGAGTTATTTTGTTGAATGGCAGGTTTTATCGGCTCTCCAATTCTGCATTACTTCATTGATTTATGGTTTGCATTTACCACTTATTTTTGAACAGTACGTATAGTTTTGGAAGTTTTCTTTCTCTTCCTCAGTTGGCAGACTGTTAAGTCAAAATGTCAACTGTCATGTGGACGAGCGTGGTGGGAAAATTATGTGCGACCGCACATTGCCCCGCCTCCTTATTGATTATAAAGACGCTCAAGGTCTTCAGGTCTCCTATTGGTCAGCTTCTTTCACTGATCACTGAAATTTCCGTTTTTCTTCAAGAAATATAAAAGATGACGTCATCTTTTATTTATGAAGCCGAATTTGTGCTGCTCCTTTACGTTGCTAAAATTTTCAATCAAAGTTTATTGTTAATTTCCGTGTAACCCAAACTTTTTGACAAAGAATTAGAAGAGGATCTGATGGGAGCTTTTAGCTTATTTCTCGTACTTGATTACAATTATTCTTAATAAAAAGATACCTCCAGGATTTGAACAATTTGGCACCGGAAAAATTATGTGCAAGCACAGTACTGAGCCTGCCTGTTTTTCTATAACAGTTTACATATTTATTTGTAATTTTGCCTGAACAACCGATATCTATTAGGGGGTTAGTAACTTGATGACAAATTGGTCTCGAAACTGATCCGCGAAACCCTTTCCATTGATTGTAGAGAAAAAAACAAGAAAGGGAAAAAAATAAGAAAGGCTGGGAACTAGAAATTATTTTTCTGACCATTTCAGGCTTCATATACTTACTTTAAACGCAGAATTCATAAATTTGAAACATGTGATTTTATAGTTTATGGAAGTTAAATAATCAACACCTTATCAAAAAATCATTAGCTCATTTATGTTAAAAAACATTCAGTTCGTTTCATTTTGTCATCCGAAAAGGTCTACCAGACAATTAACATATATTTCTTAATAAATTAATGTACGGGTGCAAATGTTTCCAGTTATTAAAGACGATTAATTCAACGTTATTGGAAAAGTTACTGGGACAATTACATAGAAATCATGTTAGTCGCAGTATAACCGTTATAAATTTTTTGTATGCATCTGGTTAAAAATAGCTTCATTTAAGCAACAACGTCTTTCTAACAACTTAGAATCAAAAATCTCTTGCTAGTTTAGAAGGCAACTGTTTTCGATGCGAATACCTTATTTTAAAATGAAATTCACAAAAATTTTAAACTTTTCTTTTGTTTCACTTTTTGTTTTTACCACTATCGAGCTTCAAACGGACAATTATAGCCGATACAAATCATACGCATCCCTTAATTTAAGGTAGATGCAATGTTTGTATAGCTATTTGATCTTGCATAAAGGTCTTCCAACTTAAACTTTTCTAGCAGTTTGATAAGAAATTGTTCACATCTCTTTACTTAAAACTCTTTGGTAAAAAATTAGATTCCACAGCTATCCACCACTACCTTATCAGATTTTATGGTTCATAACAAATTTCGACAAAATAAGACAAATGAACGCACTTGAAAACAAATGGATGCAAGAAACAAATAAGTAACTATTTAATTTTTTGTTCCTTGTTTTTCAAATTTTCAGTCCTTATTCTACATATCGCCATGTCAATAGGACATTTAGCAGTCAAAAGAATTCAAAAGAAAGCAATTAGTCTAAATGAGGCCCGAACTCTTCATATTTTTATAACTTCCTATGAAATTTTTTGGCATGCTATCCGACCGGGTATCGCAAATTTAAAGGCGAGTTAAGAAATTTTAAATGATGAGGGCCAAAAAAGCATCAGCTCAATCCGATATCTTCAAGATCGTTGAAATATACGAGGACGTATGTTATGATCGGTTAAACTTCTTTCGCATGCTGAAAACAGATATCAGATTAAATTCAGTGTGGCTGCGAGAGGGAACGATCTTTTATGAGATGGGTGGACTCAAACGTCTATCGAATAAATGGACTCTATGAAGGCCGCCTGGATTTGTCGTTTTTAATGATGTTTACGGACGCTTTCCGCGAGACGAATATAGCAGCACGCACTCCAAGAAACAACAAATCTAGTACCTCGATTCAGCTTCAACCCTTAAGTGAATAGAATTGAAAAACTTGAAATCTGGTCCAAAACCGCAAAAAATGTTTCCTTACAATATTGCATTCAAACAGACCACTTAAAAACAACACATTGAATTGGATGCTCTAGTTCATAGTCTTCAGTCTCCTGAAAAAAAAATTGTGCCTAAATAAGACTTGGCTCATTGAAAATGACGACAAATTTCCAATATCAGGTCACTCAAATATCTTTTTTTTTCAGAAGTTAGAGACGGTCGAGGAGGTGGAGTTACGATTCAGAATTCAGAATCCTGCAATTTCAAAAACTACAGACTTCGATTTTGAGGAGCATCTGGGATTCAAGTTTCTAAGTTGCAAATATAGCTCGGTTGTCAAAAACAAACAGCGAACGAACAAAATTTGTTGAGACCTTAGATAGCTTTTTAGAGAAATCTAGTTCTGAATCAAATTGCAGGGATATAAAGGCTGATTTGTAATCTCAACACAAACCATCGACAACAAGTCCTTTCTCAACTCAAATTACTTTGAAATTGGGAAACACGCGACCAGGATTACTAACAGAAGTAGCACGTGCATTGATCACTTCCAGTAACAAAATTTGAACAGCGCACCAGCCGAAGTTCTTAGATATCAAACTTTCTCAGACCAGTATCCAGTTCTTAGAGTTGCGGAGGTCAGAAACGATGTAGCTTCAAAAACGGATTTCCAGCTTACAGAAAAAGATCTTTCTTGGAAAACTCAAATCAGCAAGAGAATTTTCTCATATCACTTAAAGATGCTTTCGACAATGATAAAAGAAATATTAACATAAGTCCCTCAGCTTCTCTTGCGTTTGACAGATTTAGCAAAGCTTTTCTTTAAGTTTTTTGATTCAATTTGCTAATGCAATCTGAGCAAAAAACATAAAAGAATCCCAAAGTGATACACAAAACGACTAGAAAATTTAATAGCAAGAAAAAGGTATTGACAAAAAAAACTTTAGATTTAGCTACAAAAAACAAATCTATGCCAGTGAAATTGATTCGTGAAATAAAGAAAATAATACCGAAAAAGTTCGGAAATTGTAAAAATGACTCGCAACAAATTTTCGCATTGCTAACCAATTTAAGTGGAAAATCAAACATTTGTCAAAAGATTTCATTGCTTACAACAACCTTTAAGCGAACTGAAATGCCACTCCAGCAGAAAATGCAAACACTCTCAATAAATACTTCTCAAACACTGGATTTGAAATAACCTAATAATTGACTGAAAGCATATATTTCAATTCTCCTGGTGTACAACAATCAATTTTGTCAGAAAAGTTACAGAAAAATAAGGTTAGAATAAAATGTGAATTATTTTAAACTTAAATAAAAACATCGACAGCTAGGCAACTTATTTAAAACACGGCAATATGTCAAACCTAGCACTATAGATGCGCCTTTTGGACAAGCATAGAACTTCAGGTTTTGTTAATAAAAAATTAAAACACATTTTTTAACCTTAGAAAAAATTTCGTTACTCTGAATCATCAACTGTCGCACAACAAATTAGAGTATTATGGTAGATAGAAGTAGATGTTCAGACTGGTTTTGGTCCTATTTAAGTTGCAGAACGCAGAGAGCTGAGAAAAGCTTATGCTCAGACTAAGTTTCCTAAAGGTTTGAAACAAGGACTCCTGTTCATTATCCAGATAAACGACCTCCTCTAAGTTGAAAATAGTCTGATATTTCACTATTTGCAGATGACTCAAACATAATAAGCATGGGAAGCACAGTTGGTGAGACATCAAAAGATTTAAATGGCGAAAAATAAGTTGATTAATTTAAACAAAACAGTGAACCTAAATTTGAAATCAAAAATGAAACAGTAGAGCAGCGAACGTCAATCAAAATAGAAAAGAGCTGCAAATACTTAGGGGTTTGCATAAACTGAAAGTTGTGCTTTCAATATCCTATCGCTTATGTAAAGCAAAAGCTATCCAGAGAGTGGGGTGTTATTTCAAAGCTTAGACATTATGTTTCAAATCCAGTTAAATATTATTTTAGTAATATTGAGCCTGTCATTAAATATGGTATTCTTGTTTATGATTGCTGCAGCTAAACATCACTACTGCCAATCCTAAAATTACAGAAGATCATCTTTAAAATGATTCATTTTAGAAAAAGTCAGATAGCGATAATTAAAATAGTGTCATAAGTATGCAAAATTTATTCTTACGAGCTTTTTAAATATGTTCTCTACTCCATGAATAAGCTACACAGTGAGTAGTTCTGCAATCAGTTGTTCAATTTTGACTAAAAATTATAATAGGAGATTGTAAATTTAAGACTGATTAATAAGACTGATTGTAAATTTCTTGCTGAACCCGGATTCAAGAGGAAAGTTGAGTGTTTTTCAGTGAAAAACAGAGCTATAAAGATGCATAATGTTTTCAGACAAAATAGTGTAATTAGGCAAAACTTTTGATTCGGCTACCTTAAAAAGAATTCTCACTATTTTATCAAATTTTGAGGAGCTCGTATTTACTCCAAAAAAATAATAAAGGGCAGTGTACACCATCCTGCAACGATAGATGTAGGTCGGAAAATAGGGGATGATGAGTAGCGCTTAGCCGGATGCTGCACTCCAAGCTGTTCCTAAAAATAACTAACAAGTGGAGATAATAAGGTTAAAAAAAACAAAAATAAGCAGTAAAAACATAAACCGACAAATGTCGGAAGAATTCCTCTTGAACGACAGGCGAGGCAATTTAATTCAAGGTCTTTAGTATAGATCAATTTTTCTTTATGGGTGCACACTTCGGAGCACTAGAAATCACTCAAAAAATGATGAAAGAAGCGTGAAAAAGTCACTGGAGAAGTCAGAGAATGTTCTAGAAGAAAAGCATAAAAAAGCATTAAAAAATTTGCATAAAAAAGACACACACGTTTACAATAATTGCTATGAACGTTCAAGAATTTGATAACTTGGTTAGAAATGTGTTTGCACATATAGCACACATAGGGAACTGGTATGGAAGGATTAAAATGAAAATGGAATATCAAGGAATAAGCAAAGGAATAAAGTTAAGCAGCCAAACACTCAGTGCAGCCTTCCCTCCCCCACGACGGCGCTAATCGAAGTCTCACTGAGAACACGAGGCTTGAGGGCGCGACATCGCAACAAGCCAAATGGTGAACTCGTGAAGTATATTTTTTAAACTGTGAAACTTGCTGACTTCATCAGGGGCGACTGAAAAGTAGATCTCTTTTAATCTCATAGCTGCTCCCTTAATCAGGTACATGTTTTGTAATGCTTGATCAAAAATTTTTTACATGCCGCATTACTTATGCATGCTGCTCCTCTCGTATGTTTCTCGCTGTCAACTGAATTTACGCTTTGGTTGCAACCTGATGCACTTGAGAATCAGGTTAAGCATGCAAAATTGATGGTTTTCTAAGCAAAGCATAAAACGCTTGAAGGTAGAATCAAGTTGCACGGATTATCGTCCAGCGAAAAAAATTTTCCTCCGACTGCAAGTTCAATTTCATAAAAGCGCCAAAAGAAGGGTCATTTTTCCTTAACTACGTTCTCAAATTAACTTCATGAATTACAAGAAATTAATTTGAAATTAATTCAGGTTCAAGAGTGAAAGCAGGGGAACATGATCGTACAGGGAAGAAGAATTTTTGAAGGATATGCTTCGGCGCCAACATTTTAGCTACCCAAACTTAGTAGTGGAACAATTGTTTATGGTTAGAGATAGTGTCCTTAAAAATAAAACCCTTACAAAAATCGAAAAACTCTGCTCATCATTTGATAGTAGAGAATTCGAATAATTGATTGCCCTTGTAATTAATTGGAGTAAAAGATTGCTCGTGGACCCTAAAATGTTTAGAGGCACCTAAATTAGGCTACTAATAGACATTTTAATCCTATAGAATAATAAGCAGTTAATTGAAAAATTCCCAATCATCAATTAATTGTTCATTTATTTGCTATTTTAGATATTCTGGCTGTAAAGATGGCCAAAATCCCTTTCTTCTTGAATGTCTGCAAAAATTGTTCATTTTTTTAATATTTCAAACTATTTTAATTTCTACCCCTGCCCTTTGTTATGCGTACATGCAGACTTCTCCGCCCAAACTACTACTACTAATCCACCCCAGAAAACAAAAATTAAAGACAACGTTGAGCTATCTTGATCAAATCTTGGTTGTAGCGATATTGGGATCTATTCTGCCCCCCCCCCCCGACGTAGTGAGCATAGAACTTTTACGCTCCTCAATTTTCATATAGTAACGTAATAAGTAACAACACATAAATTGTAATTGGGGGCATAAAAACACTAGAGGACCAAAACAGAATAGATTCCAATATTGTACCATAATTTCTTGTGTACCTCACGGGCTTTAACTTCACATCTTCCACGCCAAATTGCTGATCGAATTATGTATTATGTTGCTGAGAACTTGCAGCAGCCTCTTCACTATTTGATTGCAAATAAGGTTCTTTCTGTATAATGTATTGATACTTTAGCATAGAGTGATCGGCTATGAGACTTTTGAACAGAATAATTTTTCTGTCTAAAGCTGTCGATTCGATCCTTTGAATCGCAAGTTCGTCTGTGTCAGTCAATGAAATTCTATAACATGTTCCAGGATGCTCAAGAAACGCAAAGTTCGACTGTAGTTTGTTATTCAATAAATTTTGATACCTGGCAACCTCTTGTAGATCGTTTCGCCTAAGAACTCCGATGACATCAACAGGCATAAAAATATTTTCGTCCAGAGTTTTCAAGTCCATTATGAATTGGGCTAAAGTAGCCATGCTTGCTCGTGGTACCATATCTCCATTGTTAACAAATACATGAATATTTTCCTTGACTCCAGTAGGAATACCATTTTTAGAATGGTAGACAGGAGGCGGAGCAAAAGCCAGACATTTTATATCCTTGTCCTTCAATACAGATCTCCAAAAAGGGTCACAATGCATATGAAGTGTCAATAAAACTGCAGTTCCGCCACCCAAAGAGTGTCCAGTAAGAACTATTCCATAATCAGCTGGCTGCTCATTTATGGCTTTTAAAAAAGCAGATTTGAAATTTTTTTCCATTGAATGAACTGCAGAAATAATACCACTATGTGCTACACCTTCTGCAAAAGGGTCATCGTCACACAGCATATCTGTCACAGCGTCTTCAATTGAAAAGGTTCCCCGAATACATATAACGAAGTTCCGCATGCAGTGGTCAATGGTCATAGTAAACTTGGGCAAATTAATGTCGAGCGGTTCGCTCAAAACTTCGCCAGGCTGTCTGTGCAAAAAACCATGAGCAATTATGTCGCTCCTTTGACATCCATAAACTTCTCGAATTCTGGAAATGGCTTGAGGCATACTTCTGTTCATTTCAGGCCAAATGTCATATACTATAAGAGCGTAATTGGTACATTGTCTCAACAGTTCAATAGAAATATCAGACGGCAAGTCAAAAGTCGCATTTGCTGCTGCGTGCCAATCTTTTATTTCGTAAGTTTCGTGGCATTTCCATAATAGTGTCGCACAAAGTGGTAAAGGTGTTTTGAATTCGTGATCCTCTGTATTTCCAGCTGTTTTTTCTGAGTTGAGAACTTTAAAGGCGATATCATATATTTTTTGGCAAGCCTGAACCAAATTTTTTGTGTCTGAAGGTATTGACTTGATCAGGTTGGCTCCCCAATCTTTAACTAGTCGCTTGGCGAAATCCATTACCTCTCATTACTCACATCAATTAAAGCTCATTTAAACAATTTTTTTACTTAGTACAACAAATTTCGCCGAAAAATCAGGTTAAGAGAACTTTAGACATGCTCGCCCGCCTTGTACTTCGAAAAAGATTAATTAAAGTTATAGAATTAAGGATGTGATCAAAAGTATAGAAAACAGAATCAAAACCTAAATCTGAATTATGAATTCTGTTTTGTTATCAGAAACTCTGGAATCTCTGAATAAACTCCATTTTTCTTTGAACCGAAAAGAATCTCAAACTGAATGATTTCGGTCAAAGTTAGTTAGCCCTCTTGCGGAAATTTGGGAATGTAGAAGGTCAGATTCCATCAAGGAATAAAATCCTCTCTTACGCCATGAATTAGTAGCATAATTTCAAAACATTTGTAGTTGTGAACGGAGACGTGTATTCACTCGGACTAGATTTTCACGGAGGTAGGAAAGCAACTGTTCTAAGGCCAAATAATTTGGCGGAGTTATGCAAACATCAGATCAGGAGGTCCCGAAGCTGCTATATCTGTTGGAACAAGCAACTTTGAATGATGAGAGGTTCGACAGCGCAAGAACTATGGTAAGTTTCTATCATTTTCCTTCAAAGTTAGCCTCAACATGTTGATAAGGGTTATAATCTACAGGACGGGAAATCCTTCCTGAATTGGAATGCACCGGTTGATCTTGGATCTCTCATTGACATCATATCTGATAATGATGAAGAAGAGCTAGAAATGATTCATATGAACTCAGAAACAAGTAAGTAGCGTCTTTATGAGTTTGTTTGTATGTTAAGGATTCTAAACATGGTGTACCATATGTTAAAGCATTGATGTTCTGATTGAACTAGAGACGAATTGATTCACATTCTAATCTATCGTGATGGCTCAATTTGATGTAATAACCTTTTTGACAATTAGAGAGCAATGTATTTTTGACCCAGATTAAGGAACGAGCTCAGAGCTCCTTATTTTACTACCATTTTAGGAGGTCTCGACGATGAAGGAAGAAAGCAGAGTATAAACAAAACGGAGGATGATAAGTTGGTCTGCACTACTGACAGCAACTTGCAGGATGATGTTCTGACCCAGCTGAGAAATGAGGAAATTTGCTCGTTAATTGGTGAGTTTAAACACTAAAAATGATTACTACTGTTTGAGAAAGTTTTCCAAAGTGTTCCGCTGTAGATTAATCAGTTTGAACGAAAATCTAACTCTATTGGCTCATATGCCTCAGAGGGTGCCGTGGTTCCAAACGGCCGACCGACATTGAGTTCTTGCAGTGCCATAGTGCGGGAGGGGAGACTAGTTTCATAACAAATTAGCTTATATAGAAATTCAATTCTTTTGACACAGCTCTAAAAGAGTTATAGTGCCTTGTCTTAAACATCACTGCATCGTATATAATTTTAAAGACAAGGCACTATAACTCTTTTAGAGCTGTGTCAAAAGAATTGAATATGTTTATATTTCTCATGACGCAGCTCTAAAAGAGCTATAGTGCCTTGTCTTTAAAATTATATAGGATGCAGTGATGTCTCATAGTGGGGGATCACTACTCATCCATTGGATTGTCCTACGCGGCTGAAGAGCAAACCCCCATTGAAGTAGGGCCATGGCCAGCAGAGTTTGCTTCATTTTGCCATCTTAAGTTTTTTACTTGCTGCATATGCTGCGTTTTCCATTGACGCATTTTGAGTACGTTCCATTGATGCATTTTGATAGCGACTGTCTTTATTGCGAAAATTGGGATAAGGAAGTGATCTGATGAGCTCGCCTCCAAAATGCATATTTTTTAACTTATAGCATTGGTTTAGCGCCAACTTTCGCTGTTTTCGAGTTTCTAATTTTTTCAAAAAGTCCCATGAATTTGGATATTTTACTCTTCAGATCTGTTTTTTTGTTGGCTACCCTATATTGTGCAACCAGATTTATAATTTGTGCTCCTCAATAGACTGTGGGTTAAATCAATCCAATACAAAACAAAGTTTATCATTATCGAAAAAACAGATATTTTTCAATTCTCTAAATCCCAAGTGTTTGATTTAACTTAAGCTCAAATAGAAGAGGAAAGACTGGTCTGAGAAGCGTGGAACGAAAACTTAAACCTGGAGACAAAAGTTTCTTGAAAGAACCCTTGAACTCGAAATTCTCGCAACAAATTTATTCTCAATTTGCTTCAACTTTAACAGGAAAGAGTTTACCACTATGGGAATCCTGTCATAAAAAAGAGATTTAAATAGGTTAAAGTTAAAGTGGAAAAGAAGCCTCCAACGAGTTAGTCCAGATACGCATGAAACTTTGTATACATATGAAGGTGCCAAATGAAAAGAATCTTTTGTGACAATTGAGAGAAAATAGCAAAGGGGTGGGCTAATTTAATTTTTTTTGAAAATGGATTGAATTTAAATATGGTACCTCTTGTCTTTCAAAACTAGGTAGAAAATTAGCTCACTGAAAAAAATAACAGTCACATCTGATCTCTCATATTCTTCGGAGATGTTGAAACCGTCCAATAGGAACTGGTCACAAGAGACACAGGAACTGGTCACAAAGGGAGCTGTGAATTGAGGACATTTCCAGCTCGCAGAAACAAACTTGTGAACTTTA
>NC_134468.1:3606554-3700554 GCF_964194025.1 Convolutriloba macropyga
ATATACCAAGCATAGTTTCCCTAACTCCGATTCAGAAAAACACTTTGTAATTCTGGAGAGCATAAGAAGATCTTGTATCTGCAAAAACATCGGCAGGGGTAAGAGATTTAGTTGGCCTAGACGGCTTTTGTAATCGCTGGAATATTTATTGGTTATCCATTTGGTGACTTGTCTTTGAAAATTTTCCAAAAGACGCTGAGTTTTTCATGCTTGCCCACCAACTTATTGACCCGAACGTAATTATTGGAAGGATAAGCGATTTGTAGAGGCAAAGTTTGGTTTTCATTGAGGTCTTCGGGGAAACGTTTCTTTTTACCATCCATAAAACTGACATAGCTTATTTGATTTTTGTTTCGATATGCATGTTCCATGTAAGGCTCTCACTGAAGTATACACCAAGATCTCGGGACATTTTCCAAATTTGGTACACTTTCATCTTTCAGTTTCAACTTTTCTGTATTGTCACTATCTGAGGGTTTTTTTTGTAAAATAATAAACCACACTTTGGAACTGATAATTCCATTCTATTCGATACAGTCCAATCTAATAATTTGCTTGTTTCTTCTTGAACTACATCGAAAAAATTTTCTCTATCGAGTTGTAACAGCAGTTTGACATCGTCAGCAAATAAGTAGGGCTTGGCTGTCTCAAAAATATCCGGAAGATCATTGATAAAATACAGAAAGAATTTTGGAGCGAGGCAAGAACCCTGGGGGACACCACTAGTAACCGGTAGAAAACTTGATTTCACGTTGTCTGCTTTAACAAATTGTTGGCGCTCAGATAGATAATTTGAAATAAGCTTCAACAGTCGGCCTCCAATGCCATAATTGGCTAACTTTCGTAACAGTATATCATGTGGCACTTTATCGAGAGCCTTAGCAAAATCTGTGTATAGAGTAGCTGTGATAGAATTTGAATCTTCGATGGAGCACGAAAGGTTGTGGATAAAAGAGATGAGATTAGATTCGATAGAGCGATTGGGAAGATATCCGTGCTGGGCTGCTGTAACTATAGTAGCTAGTCTTTCTACTAAAGGTGCTCAGATCAATTTCTCGAATACTTTTTCTCCAATATTGAGAAGTGTAACAGGTCTGTAGTTGGTAACGTCAAATCTGCTTCCTTTTTTGAAAAGCGGAGAAATCGTTCTAACTTTCCAACAGCTGGGAAATTGGCAAAATTAGGAAGCTGCCATAGTTTTTCTAACGTCAATTCACAACTACCATTAAACAATTGCTTTGCAATACGTGCCTTCAAATATAAATATTGACCAAAAGTCAAGGTTTAGCAACATTTTGAGTTATATGAGAATATTTATATACTTGGAATTCAAACACATTTCTAACCAAGTTATCAAATTGTTGAAACCGAATGTTCTTCTGTTGAGAATATTCTTTTTTTGAGATCAGAGATCCACAGAGAATTATTTTTGTTTTTTATCTTATTATCTGAAAACTTGTGTGAAGCTCAATATTCGACAAAGAACAAAAAATCCAAATGAACTGAAGATACACCTTTTTTCAAACTAAAACAGCGGCTTCGAAAAGGTTTTTATGATCGAACCAACAGACAAATCTTCATTCCCAATATCGAGTTGCATTAGAGTCCCTAAGATGAGTCTGCTGAAATTGCGTGGAGAGCCTATAGTCAACAGAAAAGGTCACTTAAGCTTTTTAGCCCAAAATGATGCAATTTATATTGCTTTCGTCGTCTTTAGTCAATTGACGTTGATTACATTTTATAGCCTTTTTTGCTAGCCTGACTCTCTTAATATGCTCGTTTTTTGAGCTACATACAATGTTGTTTCCAGCTCAAAAACGAAACTTGTAATAAAAATAGTCATTTAGAAGTTTTTTTCGAAAATGTCTGAATTTCTGAATAATTTTTGAACTTTTCTATGGTTAGGGTGCCAGTGACGTTTTTTGAAGCTTGGCCATGGGTGATTTGTAGATGTTATTGGCGTAAAAAGTATTTTAAGTTAATAAACTACAATGACATCAGCAAAATTTTGGTTGTGAAACCTAACAAAACCAAACCAAAAAATCAAATTAGCACGGAATTTTTTAATTGTTTTGATTTATTTTCTCAGAGATTATTGTTTATGCTAGTTTCTTGCATGTAATTTATTTTTTGAGCTTTAATTGTCAAGACAAGAACACCAAAAGCTTTCATTTTTTGTTTCGCCTGCTTCTCATTGTCCAATATAAGTAGTAAATTTATTTGATTACCAAATTTTTTGTTTGAACGATTTATCGATTCTTAACAGTAAATTTGAGTTGTCAAAAGTTTTGACACCAGAGTATCCACGACGGAATTGTTATTTTCTGGGGTATTTTCTCGAATTCTGAAATCTTTTTTTTGCTTAGATCTTTGTTCTATCGGTCTGCTGTTAAAGGTTCTTGAATTTATTCTCGAAACTATTGAATTGTAATTGTGAACCTCTGTCATGAATTTTTGTCTAACGAATATTCTTTAAGCTCTGCCTAATTTTTAGGCGGTTTCGACATTTTTCGTGTCTTTTTTCTACTTCTCTAGCTTTTATTCTCCTAGATCATGCATCGCTAGCTCTGCTAAATATATTTTAAACGGCTCACCCTCAAAAGAAAACCATTTTAAAATTTACCTTTGTTCTTACAAGTCTTTCGGGATATTTTCCGTTTGTGCCCCCAGCTTAGTGGGCGAATATTATTTGCACCCCCCAGACGCACGTGCGATATTTTACATCATGATTTACTATGTAATGACACGTGGTCTGTAATGGTGGGTGCATAAGGTACTGAGAGGAACAAACTGAAAAGATCCGTCTTCCGTTAGAAAAACACATATTCAAATAATACGGATATACGACTGTGGACGTTCTCCACGCTATTGTATTTACCGCACACCAGGAAAGAAAATATCAGTATTTTTTGGTGATATCACCAATTTAGTGTATGATAACTGTCTGCTCTACAAATCTTTGATTTTGGCGATAGCGATAGAGCAATGTCGTTCTCCAACGACGCAGCTTTCAGTTAGTGTTCTTCTCTTCGCATAAATCTGGTTGTATATTGAATCATGTAACTACAACTAAAGGCATTGAATTAGATCATCTTGATGTCGCGATTTTTTAAATCTTCTGTTTTGCCCAACCCCCCCAGCTTCGTGAGCATAAAACTTTTGACCCCCAGGCGCACGTGCTATTTTCTTACATAGTAACGTGCTATTATAGAAAATACTTGGGGGGGGGGCAGAATAGATCCGATTTTTTCTATTCATGACGTGGAGTTTCACAATATCCCAGCTAAGGAATGGAAAGCCATTAAAAATAGTTATCGAAACTCGAGGAACTTCGATTCTGAATCTTTTAGCAATTATCGGCTCTTCATAAATTATTCAATTTGCAATATCGGCCTGAAGAAATGTGCTTTTTCAGCACATCTATATCGATTAAGAACTAGAGAATCACACTTCTCAGATCTTCGATGATGAGAATGCTGACAAGATTGAAAACAAACCAGGCAAAAATGAGCAGAAAAATGCAATCCTTGCTAGACAGAAGTGAGTTTGAGTTTAATCGTATCGTATTTTACCACTTTAAAAAATACTATCAAATATATTAAATATTTCTTGGGTTGCACGGACCCTAACAAAGTGTTCAATGCTAAAGAAAATTTTAGGAGGAAGGGATGGGATGCTCCCGAAAGGCAGGCTGTACAGCTAACCTCGTAGAGTTCATAATATTTTCGTTGAAGAGATTGAAGTGGAGCACTTGGTTGATAGAGCTAATCACTCATGCGTCACGGAAATTGTTTCTTTCATTGAGCTACAAGACAACTATATGTTTTACTTGATATCCAAAACATCAATGAGAACTTGATTCAGAGGTCTATCATACCACCAGCCTTTAACCAACCGGCGTTTTCTTTCCAAATATTTGAGGAAGCTGTTTATGGAAAACTGACACATTATCTGGAATCGAATTTCCAATCTGGAATCAAATGTCGAGTAAATACGGAAGCATCTCTAGGATTTTGTCTACGGGAAAATCAGAATCTAAAAAGATCTTTTAGCTTTTTAGACAATAGGTCAGTTATTCGCGTTAGACCTGATCTGTCATCTGCTTTAGATATCAATTATCTTGATGTTTTGCTCTCTTTGCAACCGTTTAATTCTTCGACTTCGCAAAATAAATTGTTTAATTTTTTTCTGAGGAGCATATAATTATTTTTGGCAGGAGCAAAACAAACGAAACACAGAAAAGTACTAGTCTTTGATTGTCAGCAAACATATTGAAAGCGCAACTTGTTGAGATTATCCGAGATACAAATCTTTCTGAAAATGGTAAATTGCTAGGTTTTTCGTTTGATAGTAATCTTCGGTTTGTTCGGCGGATCAATTCAGTGTAATTTAATTCATATTATTACTTGCAAAAAATTTTCTCGGACCGCAATGAGCTTGTTGACGTCCTCTTGAGTTAAGTCGTTCTTTATTGTTATTAGGCGACTTATGTAATTGTTTGTATTATGAACTTCCAAACTGCTTGTTTGCGAAGCTACAACAGATCCTTAATTCTTGTTTGATTAATAGCCGCCCTCATCTTCTCAGCCGGCTATTATAGCGCTCCTATTTTTTTTTACAATTCAAAGAATTTGAATTGTATTGGGGCGCTGTCTTTTTACGACTCGAAGAGGAGTATTGGTTTTCTTAAGGTTTTTTTTTTTTACCGGAAGTACTATTCGTTCAGACGATGTTTTGACCTAAAAGCGAAAGCGAGTAAAATTGCAGTGTGAAATAATTTTTTCTGAGCGAGAGAAGTTTTTTGATAATGCGCTGCGTTTAGTGAATGACTTTTTGACATTGAAAAGTAGTTTTTGACTGAATGGCACATATAGATAACCGTTTTTAGCCGTTTTTTCGTCTAAGTGGCCTAGTTTTTTTTGCTTGTAATTTGGTTTTTTGTAGAAATAATTTTTAATCGATGCTATGTTGAAATGTAAACCCGGGAAATTGTTAGCACAGTATTTTGCATAGCCTGAAATTGCGTTTCAAATGCGAAATTGGCACAAATTTCTTGATTTTTTAGTTAATTTTTGCCTTTTTTTCTATTACTTTCTTCATTTTTGCATCTTTTAGCTGTTTTTTTGTCAAAAATCAGTTAATATGGCAACTTCAATTTGATAATTCATATACTCAATGCCTCTTTCTACCTCGATGTAATTTTGTTTCATAAAATTGTACATTTGCTAATCCGATTTTCGTTGTTTTTTGCAATTTTTTTTCAGTTTTTTTGTTTTTATTTTGCTTTTAATTACTAGAAATAGTATTTTGGGGAAGATGAGGGACTTTAATTTCGTTTCAATAAAAATTCAATCATTTTTTGGTGTTAAGTTTTTGAAAAAAACAGATAAATTTTTTTCATAAATGCAGTCTCAAATATTTTTTGACCACTTTTTTGCAAAATGTTTCATTGTTTCGTATGTCTGAATTCTGCTTTTTCTTGTTTTATTCTGTTCAGCAAGCTGGATTTTTGTCTCGAATGACTCGTTGTCTTTTCTATGTCTCGAATGCTGATCAATGAAATGTACTCGTTTTTCTTGATTTTTTTAAATTTGATTTTTAACTTTCAAAAATCAAGAATTGGTCTTTTTGTTACGGTGTTCCTAACATTGTGTCCATATTCTTCACATTCTCGTTTGTATCATTCTAGTTTTGTCCTGGCACTTACTTTTGTTTTCGTTATATTGATTTTTTCAGTTGTTAAAAAATTGAATGAATTCAGCTTTTTCTTAGATCTTGGTTTCTTCGGTTTGCAATTGATTTAATTCAAAATAAGGCAGTACTGGGAGTTTGCTAGAAAGTCTTTTCCAAAATTTCGACTTATTACTATTCATTGCAATTTTTTTCCGGGCCGGATATTGTTTCTAGACGATTGTTTGCCTTTGAATATTATTCTGTTGCTTTTGTTTTTCTATGATTAATTTAATTTTTGAATTAGTATGAAATCTTGTTCTGTAGCATATATACAACACGGAAGAATCATGTATTATTTTTGCCTTAATTGCCGTGATTAAAAATCTAATTGTAGTGGTTCTCTGACTCTTAAGTTTGAGCACTCTTTTTTGAATAATTTGGCTTTCCTGTCTTTTTTGAAAAGTTTTTATCTGCCGTTTGCTTTCGCGATCTTTTTGAGATTAGAATCATGAATTGTTTGAGGGCAGTTGATAGCCCTGTCAGCTTTTTGAGACTATCAGTGTTTTTACTATCTTAATTATTTTGCACTTATCCTTACCAAACGTTTTCAATAATAAATATTTTTGCGGCATTTTGTTTCTCTTGGTGACAGTGGTTTAAATTTCACCAATTTTTAGATCAGACCGAGGGGAGGGGGAGGGGGGGGGGGTAATGATGAGTTTATGATTTATTACAAAAGGTAATGGTTTCAGCTGCAATTAGGGTTTTTGTCAAGTTTTTACGCTTCGAGTCGCTTCCGGAATTCTTCCGGCTATGTTTTTTTTTAAGATCTGTTCACACATTTTCATGATTTTTGAAGTCAAATTGGAGTAGTGATTTTGGTCACGCCGAAACAGGAAATGGAGCGAAAAAGCGAGTGGTTTTGAGGCGTGAATTTTTTCGCTCTAATTTTAAAGTAGAGTGCGAAAATGCTATTTGAACAAAAATTAGGTTTCTCGCTAGTGGTTTTTTGTTCACATGCGGCAATTTCACTCTGATTTTTACTGTTTTTTCGATTTTTTGGATCGGATTTTTTTCTAAATGGTTTTCACAATCCATTCACAGCTCATTCTAGGCCTAGTTTTAAGTTTAAATTAAATTTTCGTTTCTCGCTAGTGGTTTTTTGTTCACATGCGGCAATTTCACTTTGATTTTTACTGTTTTTTCGATTTTTTAGATCGGATTTTTTTCTAAATGGTTTTTTCAATCCATTCATAGTCCGTTCTAGGTCTAGTTTTTTGTTTATTCAATGAAAATTCTTTGAATTGTACGTCAGGACTTGTCCTGCTATGTTTTTTTACTTCGTCGAATAAAAAAATGTTTCGCTTTACCTCATTTTGCCGCCTTTTCAACATTTTGCGTGAAATCTTTTTGACTTCTCTAGGCTAGTTTCTCTCTTCTCTCATTCTGCTAAAAGTGATTTTGAACATCAGTTGCTCAGCAAAGCAATTCAAAATGAACAGAGTTAGTACAAAAATGGATGTCAGAAATAGAAACGGGATAAACCCATAAAGCCCAATTTTAGATGCCCGCTATTTGAACGTCGTTGCTATAAGTCTTATTTACCATCTCTAATGCTTATTGTTATTGATGGTAGCCCCTGTAGCCTCTCTCTAAAACAGAAGTATGTTCAACCACGAAATGCCATCAAAATAAATCGGACTTAAAAAAATGTTTTTGTACAAAAATCTTTTTTTTCTATATCTTCTGTTATTTCAATCCCAATCATGCTTATTGGAATCAACGGCGGCTATTTTCCGGCAATCTGCTGGGTATGTTTAATATTCCTTTTATCGCCAATGACACCGACAGGCAACGTTCTGAGTATTTTCACTGACTTCCAGTAAGAAATTGCTTTGTTAAAGTTTTACTGAATTTTTAACGTTCACCATCTCCCGAGAATTTGAGTTATCTGTCCGAACTATTTCATCGCAACTGCATTGTTACGAGAACGCATTTTGCCGCATGGATATTCATACCTTTTTACGACAGACGAACGTTCTCTTTTCCAGTGCGAAATGCAAAAACTCTTTGTTGATTCTTCTGCGCTGTTGATTTTATAAATGGTGCTGAAAAAGATGAATTCTTCTCCTGTTCTGTTGATAGCGATCGGGGTCATCAGAATTAATAGCAGCTTTTTTCTAGCAACCTGCCTGGTATATTTTATCCCCTTCCAAGCTAATATAGGTATTGTTAGGTGGTCTATTCAGGCTCAACTACTGTGAAAATGGACCAGTACTGGATTCGAACCAGCATCTTTTACTTGCAAGCCTAGTTTGCTACCCAATTACAGCAACTGGTCTTAAGCTCTCGAACTTGGGCATCTATTATATCCCGTTCTCACGTCCTTTCTTGTTCTTCAAGGCTTCATTTCTCTAGCCAAGTATACGTTGAACAAGTAGAGCTTCTTGTCAAGCTACGTCAAGCTTATCTTGTGCACACTTTACATTAGGTTGTTCTCTCTCAACTTTTCCATAGGTATTTTTATAGCGCATACTTATGGGTTGTCCATAATTCAAAATTTTTCGGAATCTTTATTAAAAATTGAAATGGTCTTAAAAACGGCAGATTTTATCCAATATACATTCTCTTTGTTTGATGTATCCAGTATCACAATAAGAAAAAGCTTTAACCGCAGAGTACTTTTCATTGCATTTAAAGTTTTCTGATTGATTAGAAATAAACTTTTCAACAAAGGCTAAATATACAAATTTTTCAACTTTTTCAAAATTTGTTTTGCTTTAGTCTGATATTATAAGATTGTTTTCGCTTCATTTGAATCGGGTATGTTTATCATTTTAATTCGAATTGAAATTATATACAAATATATAAGCTTACTCGAAAAGTATGAAAACCGTTGGAAATTCGACAAATTTTTGAACCGCATTTTGTCGAGAAATGAACAATTTCAAAGTCTCTACAACAATCAGTTCGGTATTTGCAGAGGTTTTTCTCGTAGCAAAAAATATCGATCTGCCAAAGTTAACTTAACAAAAAAAGCCAGGGTGGCATTAAGTGCCTAACCCCCAAATGAATTTGAAGGTTGGAACAACAATAAAACCATTTACTTTCACTTGATGTGAGCTATTAGTTTTTGATACCGATTTTATATTTTGATCGAGTATCTGAACATCACATTTTTTTTGTTTCATGACGACGGCTGTTATATAAATTTAAAAAAACCTTTCCCATTTTTTTACTTGCTTTGCATCGCAGTTTAGATTATCAATTATACAATCTTAGATGAGCGTGCACGTTGGACGATTTTTTTTGTCAGTTATGAGTTTCGAAATTCGATTATAGTTTTGCCATCTGGGCAATTTTCTGAGTAGAATCTGAGTACAGTATCTGCCACTACGACATCGAGGTATAGTCTAGTTCGTTATCGCACAAAAGCGAAACAATATTCGTAACAATTTAATGTACAAGTATCTATTTGTAGTAGTGCAAAGTGCTTTTGTTTTGTACACATACAATGTCTATGATATGTCTGGATGACAAGTGTTGCTTTTATTTGATCACGTGGAAGGATGATTTGTCTGAACGAGCAGACTTGCTTCCAATTTTTTATGTCTGGGAAAATTGACTCCCCCAGTACTTCAGTTGGGATAGAACGTTCTACACTACAGCCACGTGCTACATAAAACAGGGGTTGTACAAACGTCGCGGGGAGGGACAGATTATATCTGAAAAACGTCTGTACCTGTACTGTGATCATAGAAATTGTTCGGGGGAGGGGGTGGTTAAGGTATCGGGGCTGAGGGATATGAGAAAAGTATGGGCTAGAGCGACTTAAGAAAAGCGACTTAAGGGGGGGGGGGTGAAGAAAGGTAAAATCAATGATACGTAAAGCAACAATCTCTCCATAATAAACTTTTCTATCAACTTCTTTAGTTATTGGCATGCACTGTTTACTAACACTCCCCCCCCCCCCGCTTTCCTTTTCATGCTGCTGTATCAACTAAGTAATAGCTGTTTTATTGAATGGACATGAATGACAACGTGCTTGTGAGTGTGTTTCGAATTGTAGTGATAGTAGTAGTAATACTAGTAGTAATGCTACTTCTATCTGGTTGCCTCCATTAGAATTCCAGCATTCCACAGATTTATGGCTTGAATCCCTCTCTTGTACATTGTGGCTATTGAATGAATGAATGAGGCTACTGGCTCGGTGGTCCGCCGGCTTTCGACCACTACTACCAATACCACTAAAAGAAATTCAACTACCGTTGCACGAATGCTGCCACAAATTCTGGTTCTACCATCTCTTTTATTTCTCCTACGCTTTTGAGAGAAAAATGGAAAGTCCTGAAAGAACAAGCAAGAGATTGCTACTATCCTTTCAATGGAAAGGATGCAATTGATGAATTATTTATTGAGCTGGTAACTCAGCCTCGCTCCCTCTTTATTTCAATATCGTCCTGACCAATATCACATTTAATGTTGACTCGGCGTTCCTTTCATTTGCCGTGGCTAAGAACAGATAAGCTCAGCTCTTTCTCTTGCTAGATTTCTGCAACTTGCAGGTTGAGTTGAGTAATTTATTGATGTGGCGTTTCTGACTACGATGCGCGGTCTAGTTGACTGATGCGAGTGATTAATGAGGTGTATTCTTAATTTCTCTCTGTTGAATTATTGGTGGCCGAGTTCTTAATGAGACAGTAATCGCTTAGATTTTTATACAACGTAGCGCCAATCCGCTGTGCTGTATATTCTTGTATGAACTACAAGAGCTTCAAATTATCACAAAATGCTGAATAGCTATGACCTATTGGCATACAAAACATTGGATGATGTATGAATGATTTAGGAGTTAGAGCATCAGGCTGATTGAATGGGGAAAATGTTTCTAGGAAAAAATCTGATCCTGATAGTGTGTGCTGCAAACTTGACATGAGATCCAGCCAGGAAACCTTATTTTTATCTTATGCACATTGTACAATTGGTCGTTCTCTCTACCTTCTGGGAAAAACTAAGTAATCAATTACAATGACGATGATGATTGAGTCGGAGAACTCTCATTCCATTATTTGGTCATGTAAAAGTTTCTGAAGAAAGTTGAAGAGAAACAAAGAATTAATTTTACAAGCAACCTGTTACAAAAAATTTACAAGCGACCTGGAGAACAAGATCAGGGTTGTCTTCCATTACAATTAGCCAAGATACAAAATGCTAAATTAACTTCGCTCAACTGCATAAAGAGGGCCCAAAGTTGGTCAACAGAAAAGAGTATTTTTCGATGACCTAAACTTTATGACGAATACTAAGTTTAAAAGCGAGTTTAAGTATGCTTTTTTCAGTGCGGTCAATTAGCGAGCACATGGCGTTTTTTGTCATTGTTTTTGTCAACTTATCTTTGTTTTTATCATTGTTTTTGTCAACTTAGCTCAGTACAAAACGGTAGCTCATTGTTCGTCACTTTTATATCAGTTTTTGTTTTATGGCCAAAAATCTTACAAAGTTGTCGAAACCTTTGTGGGTTATGATATCACAAAATCTTTTTTAGTTTATGATACAGTTTAGCACCTCTGTAACGTATTGAGCCCATCCCAATTTCTTTTTGCAGAATGGTTCAATAACCAATTCAAGGGCTGACTTCTGGTGCTTTCATCTTCTAACTTGGATTGACAAGAGTTTATTGATCATGCTTCTGGAGCGCTTAGCTGGTGTCTTACTGAGGACTTAGTTACTAAGTAATTGTTTCCACGGCACATAGTGTCGTTATTTTGCAAACATATCACATTGTTTACTATTAATAGCCGCGAAGCGATAGCTGAGGCTATTATTGGCCTTCTCTTGGTTTTTTTCCTGGCACGATTGGTATGAGTTCGGAATGCCAAGACTTTTACAGAATTGCTCGTTTTTATTATCATTTCTTATTAAAATGAAGTAGTGAAGCAGCGGATCCAACCTTATCATTGGGTTGACCGGAGGTTAAGCACCAACTTGATAAATCAATCATAACATTATTTTCCCTAAACTAAGTTTTTCGATTTTATGAAATAATCGAAAAGATTGAAAACATGTCTTCCGCCGAAACAAAGATTTTCTGTCATCAATTTCTAGATAATATGTATTTTGGGTAAGGAAGACATTGTCAGAATGTTGTATGAGTTTTAATATCACAGCTCAAAGACGTTCCGGAACCAGAATATTGTTTTTCGCTAGATTAATGGTACCTAGACAAACAGTCCTTCCTCTTTTTCATTTTTTATCACTCTATCCAGATAAACTGAATGAGAGAACGGGCCATCGGCCCAATAGTGCTCTCCCACAGTCAAAATGTGATTGTATTTGTAAAGGTAATTGTGAAGCTACTTATTGACTGATGGAAACAATTTATTATAATTGTCCGGGAACGAAAATTCCTTCTCTTTCAAAATTTTTTAAAAACAATTGAAAGATGTTTTTAAAATACATATTTGGACAAGAATTACGGAATCACTGTATTTTGCGCCAAGCCGTTAATTATTCACTTTCTTTAAACCCACTTCGGAGGACCTCTAAACGTTCGGAGGGCCATATTTTCGAGTCACTTTTTCTTTGTCCTTTTTTACAGATAGCAAACATCATTTTAAATATTTTCAACTTATTGGAACAATTTACGCCCTGTCAGCGAAATTAAAATAACTGATATGCTTACTGTTAAAAATTGTTTTCCATAATTGTATCAACAAATTTTGTTTTTCCTATTCTCAAATATTCAAACATCTTTAGAAAATCCTGCCTTGATGAAATTTATTACGCTCACTGATACTTTTGTTTCTGCAGTAAAGAAGTTAAAATTGTAATTATTTGAAGAAATGTAAACTATTGCCTCCATTGTATATCAACGATAACTTGTCATTTATTAAAGAATTTGATTTCAAGACATCTGATGATTGGAATGTTACGTTACTTGTTAATTAGGATTTTCCCCGAGATAAAGAAGTAAATAACAAATTTTTCTTTTGGCTTTTGATGACTGTTGGTATCGTTCAGATCACAGTTCATTTGTTGGTTGTAATTTTTCGCCCCTTTTAAAAGTTTGAACGGCAAGATTTTGCACTTTTTAATTTTTCTGACGAGTCATTCAAAATGTTTGAATTCATTTATTGAGTACCAGATATTGATAACTTGACAGTTATCAAAATACTGATATTGCAGTGTTTTTGTAGGGCTAGCATATTGGCTTTTTTCGATTGTAGCTTGTCAACTTGACAATTCAGTTATAACTCAAGGTGACAGAAAATGTTGTTATAAAATAATTTTCGACAATTTTACGTATTTTTATAAGGCTCTAACTTTCTCTTACCTGTTTGAGATCGCCCAGGTTGAAGCAATCTCTCTACAAATTGGATTGCCTTATATATTATAGTCATTCATGTTATCAATAGTTTTATGGGAACGTCTTTGCTACAATTGTTTTCATATATAACCTTTCGCTCAACATATTCTCAATCCGTTTTTGAAGAGTTTCAATTTCAAATTCCTTTTGCCGTGTTGGGACAAAATTTATAGTAATGTTTAATATCCGCCGTCAGCTTCTCAAAGGCATTTATTGTAATTGTCTTTTTATTCAAAGTTTTTTTGCCTGAGTGTTTTTAGTTCTCGGCATACTTTTGCACCTTTGACCTATTGCGTTTTAATTGGCCCAAGTTGATCTTTGATAACAAGCAATGGGCGCATCTTTTCGATATAATTTGTACTAGTAGTCTATAATAGTCTCTGAGTAGTTCATTGAGTTTAAATTGAAATTAACCAGCAACAGTCAAACAAAATAATCGGATAACAATTGCCTGCAGGGATTACCAAAGAGGAGTACATCTCATCTAGTGGTAGGCCAGGAAGACCTCATAAAGAAGAATTAAGCTAGATTAACGAAAAATATGATGCTAAGTTCAGAAGAAGTCTTTCATTTCGCAATTATCGTACGTATTTGTAAAATGAGGAACAAACTGTAGAAATTGTTCTCTCAACTCGTTTAGGTTTAACGGCAAAAGTCTGTTTGAGCAAAGAAAACTATATGCAACACTAATTTGTCGTTTATATGATTTTCTCATCCAATTTGACGTAAATGGAATGGTGGAATCTTGATTTTAGAGCTGCGATGAGCCGCCTGTTTTCCAGACACAGTCAGTCGTAGCTAGTTAACAGATTTATTTGACACTTGCTTAAAAGTTTCGAGAAAAATTTAGAATTTTCATTTGAAGACGCTTGCAACCACCACCCCCGAAATTTAAATTCCTGTTTTCCAATGAAACTTTTTTAAAATGAAATTCCTCAGTTTTCAATTTCCTCAATTTTCAAAGGAAAACACGAGCTCCGGTAAGCCTTTTTTTGACTGAAGCTAATGTCAGTGGTATGTTATACGTTGTTGCATTTTGTTTTTCTAGCAAGCTGTCGGTTTTTCTCTTTGATACTGCAAATTTACGAAGCTATCGCATGTTTGCCGGCAGTCTGAGAGCTTCGCTCTCTTTTCCAAGCCTGAATCATGCCTACTCTGGATTTTGCTGTTATGTAACTGCTAGACTATTGGTTACTTTTTATGTTTCCACGATGAATTATGTCGAAGAGAGTTTGCCTAAACTTTGATCTGAGAAAACAGAATTTTTCCGAGTTTAGTCGGTCAAATTTTTACAATTTCTTGCTCAAATAACGAGAACAGAAGTAGCCGTAAATTGTGTCTAGAGGCCATGAGTAAGAATGGCGCCTGGTTGATTCTGTTGCAACATTGCAGCCGACTGTCTCGTAAACGATCCAGTTCAAATTTTTGAGAACTTATTATCAATATTGAACAAAGTTGTTGCAATTGATTTAGTTCAAAAGAACCGAGCTCAGAGGTTGCTGAATGTTTGCAAAGTCCGACCACAACTACTGTTTCTGGTAATTTTGTAGTCCTTTCTTTTGTGCTAAAATTCTAATGATGTTTACATCTATTGACGTGACATTTCAAAATTTCACCACATTGACTGTGCGTTCACTCTCTACCCCTGCAATTTTTGAGTAGGCGTTTGGAATAAAGGAAGCCCCCGTCTTTCAATGTTGACAGAATTTGTTCAATATTAGTTCAAAGTGTAGATAATTTGCCTCTCTCTCAGTACATGTACAAAGAAAGTGTATATCTGCAGATTGCTAAATGTGAAAAGGTAAATGACAAATGAAATTTGCCTTGATAAAGTTGCCTGGATTTGTTATTAGTAGGGAATATAAGTAACAAATTGTGTTTACAGTTTGTTCCGACATACTTTTCCCATAAATAGCTCTGCTCATTCACAGTCACTGTCTCTGTCTATATCTGTTCATGTGAATGTGGAAATGAAAGCCTGAAAACTTGCTCTGGTGTGTAGGGAACAAACATGAAAGGGGAGAGGCGAATTAGTTGTTTACTGATACACAATTAAGCTACAAACAGGAACTGGGAAAGATCCAGGCATTCCCTATTGCTGTTTTTGCAGCCGTTTTACTTGAAAAAATAGACGCTGACTCAGTGGTCGTTTTTACCCATGCTGTCTAAATTTAGACAAGAGTGAAAAAAAAATTAAATGGCCAGTTCTAACTCTTGATGGCGAGCTGATACTGTTTTTGTAAATGTATACACTTTTCTATGATAACGTGTAAGCACAAATATTTTCGTTTCGGAGCCGACGTAATTTTGCGATTTTTGATCGTTTTTTTTGACTGGTTACATTGAGAGAATATCTAATTTTAGCCTCGTAGTACAGTCATAAAGCACGAGAAAGAGAGAAATTAGTTGATTAAGTCTGCCGTGAATGTCTACAGTCGAATTTAAGTAGTTTAATGTCTGTGTGCTTCATGTAATTTGTAATTTAATTTATTCGTGACAAGCTACAGCGGGGAGCCAAATTTTGTTGAAATGTGACCGAAATTTGTTAGTGGTATAAATTTATGAGGTTCTAAGTTGCATTTGCTAGTCTTGTTTTTGCAAGGGTAGATGTGATCGTTATGACAAGACTATTGCTGATGGTTGGGATTCAACCTTGACTACTTGTTCAAATGCCAATAAATCAAGAATCTCATTTCCTGGAATTTAATGCGTGTTTAATTGCTCTTGAACAAAGTTCATAGCAATTATTGTAAACGTGTGTGTATTTTTTATGCAAAATTGTTGCTCGACCGTTTTGACTTTTCGAGTGACTTTTTGTGTTTCGCGTGAACTAAAATTCTCTCTCAATCACAATTTCAAGCAGCTGAACTCAATTGGCGGCAATTTAATACCAAAAGTCAAATGAAAAGTGCGCCGAAACTGGTGCCATTTTTTACTTTCAATCTTAATAGTGGTATATGTTAACCTCTAATGTGGTTATTTGAAGCCCACTATTGAACTTCTTAGTCCCATTTAGGCTCCTATTTTTGCAATTTTTTTGGTCTCTGAATGTTTTTGGTCTGTGACCGACTTGTCTAGTATAAATTGATTTTAATAGCCGCTGTCAGCCTCTCAACGGCCATTTTGTTTGCATTTTTTGAGAGATTGTGAACAGTTAAATGCACGGTGAACCGACCTAAATTTGCGAGGAAGGGCTAAATTCCTGGCATCAAAAGCAATTTTCGGATCACTTATTTGTGCATTTTTCTAGCCTTTTCGTTGCCCCGTCATATCCTGTGATGCTAATCTTCCTAATAGTAAGCTGGCTGCAATAAACTATAATGGCCAACGAACCCTCTGTCGCCCGACTTTAGTCGGAAGACAGGAATTTGTCCGACTTCAGTCGTTTATTGTCTTTCCGCAGCCGGCGTTATTTCAGATTTCAGGGGTTAGAAAAGTGGTTTATGTGATCAATTATTTAGACAAGTATACCAAAACTTTGATTATTATGTCTGATCGTGAGGCAACTCATGGCGTGACACCTGAATACCTGAATATCTTAGTTTCTTTTATCACTACAGTCGCGTACGTGATAGTAAAATATGCATGTACGAATTTGGAAATTCCAGGAATTTCGAGTATGCCATTTGGCTATCCATATAACCCAATGATTTATGGGGCTGTCTACTTATGGTACTAAAACTTTGACCATGTCATTTAATTTAATTCATATATGATAGACTTAATCTGAGTGTAGCTGCCTATAAATAACAAAACTGTCAGTGGACAAGTAATGCGTCACAGCTAGAGGTCACATAGAAGATTGAGTTACCTGAAACTTGTAACTGTTTCAGGCTCAAAATTTAATAAAGATTTTCAAAAAAATGTTCTGGTTTTAATCCACTTAAAAAGAGGTAGCGGTCTTTTTGCAAAAGAAATGACCATTGGAAAGATTTTATGGTAAAAAGAACATACAAGGCTTTTCGTTGTACTTCGTTTTGTAATAGTCTTTTCTAGAATAATTCGTTTTTTTTGCAGTCACTTACTTGACGGTTGGTTTCGTTTCCGGTCAGCAACCTGTATCCTAACCAACAAAAGCTGTACTAATCAAGAGGGCGTTCGGATCTTTTCAACAATTGCCCCCCCCCCCTTTAATTGCCCCCCTGTAATAAAGCGAGCGCTTTATTAACCAATCAGAATAAACTGAATAAAATAAAATACGCCATGCTATGTTAATTAGCCGAATTGTAATACAAAGCTAAAAGAATTTCCAACTGGCGAGTCGGTGGCCGCGATAACCGACCCGCAATTTCATTACATCCCACAGCGCGTGAGAGGCATGACCATAAACAGTGGTCCACAATTGCGCTTAAACTAATATTCGGCTATCTAAACTATAGGCCAAGTAATATTGTAAAGCATAGCACAGAAGAGGGGAGGATTCTCTACTAGGTACCAAAGGGGGGGGGGGCAATTGTTGAAAAGATCCTGGCGTTCATTAATCGAAAAATATTTTGCTGGGTGAAACTGTTTTATTCAATACCATTACACTGGACCATTTTTCAAAAATTTTACCTACCTTACGTGGTTGAAAACCACGCAATTCACGCTTTAAGCTGTCATGGTCGGGGGGATATGATATTGCGACACGATAGAGTGAGGGATAGAATATTTGCTGCTTGCTCGACCGCAAACTTATCACCCGTCTGCGAACAGAAAAATTTGATTCCAGATAATAACTCAAGGCCAGGAGACATATACTTGCCCAGCTGGTCAGCGGGACAACCATCTGCGTTAGACGTAACCATAACTTCCCCACTGCAGCCCAGTCTAATTTCAGATGCGGCGAGGAGGTGTGGTTTTGCTCTGACAAATGCTGAAGATAGGAAATATGAACAATATGCCCAAAAATGTGCCGAAATAGGTATCTAGTTTGTACCACTCGCGTTTGAATCTTTCGGGGGCTTCTCAGATTTGGTCTGAAAAACTTTGAAACGTATAGCCTTGCTTGCCGATAACCGAAACTTTCAACCAGCTGGTTTATCAGTTGCCTACAATCGATTATCTCAAGGAGTCTCAGTGACTTTAATGAGAGGTTCAGCCACAATGCTGATCGCCAGAGATCCCCTGTTATGAGACTCATTCCTGCGACAACACCTTCAGCCCCACAATAGTTAATTTACAGTATTGACTCACCCAATTTTAGTTGCCCAGTTATTGCTGTGCGCGAACTTGTTTGTCACCCAATGAGTGGGGACAATGCTCATTTCTTCTGTTCAACCCGATTGTGTGGGTTGATTTTGAAGAAATTTTGAAGACCCGATTGTGAGGGTTTCTGGGAACAAATAATAGGCAAATACTCAATTGCGTGGGCGCCATGGTGATTTGTGGGCACAAGGTTGATCGCAAGAAAACTTTCTGAGAATTGACTGAACTTAGAAATGATTTAAACCATGATTTCCCCAACCAAGCACACCTTAAATTTATGATTATTTTGTCCAAAAAAAATTCCAATGTATGTTGGAATAAGTTATAATCAGAACGTTCAATGAAAATTGTGCGAATTGATTAGACATTCGCGTATCAATCAAAGCAAATTTTTTGAATAGTTTTCTGGCCAATTCCTTGGAAAAGCTCGCATTTTTAGAGATGCTGCATTAAAGTGCTCTGACACAATGTTAATGCTAAAGGAGTTGATTGAATTCCTGTTATTAGAGAAAATTATATCAGCAATACTTTTTCTCTGAATCGTGTTTTATAAGCAAATAGTAGGTACGTGTGGCGAACTGTTGAGCTGGTCTTTTTTAATCGCTGGTCTGTTGAGCTGGTCTTTTTTAACTTAGCCAGCAAAAAAATGAACTTTAAGTACAACGCAAACTCCGTGTATGTCCATGTGTCTAGTTTTAAAATTTATTTCAACTTCTGAGATCTCTTTTGACGTCCTGTGGAATCGATGCTTTTTCTTGTAATTGATAACCTTTATTCAGACAAACTGATGGCTTTCGCGCGAATTGAATTGAATTTAGTGTATTCGTGACATTAAATGGAGGAGCGAATTCGTCACATTAAATGAGGAAACATTGAATTTTTTTGAAGAGTTTTTATCAAGAATCGGAAAGTAGGACGTAATTAATGGGTTATGTGCTAGCGTGGTTTCGGAAAAAAAAACCACCCAAAATTAGATAGGAAAAAAACCCACGGAAAGAAACCCCCAAAGAAAAAACATTAAGTTGGTTTGATGTCTCTTCATGGAAAATAATTGCATGAGTTTTATATACATGTTGTGGATTGAAATGTGTATGTTATAATAATAGGAAAGAAAAATTTAAAATTGCTATATACTGTTATAAAAATACGGGAGAGGGATTTTGTGACTCTACTGAAACAGACTAAAAGATATAGCATATTTTTAAATTAATATTGCAAAATTTGTAGCAATTATACTGATCCTGCTGGTTTTTTCATGCGATTTTTTGTACTACCTAGTTTTCGTCTGATCGATTTTTTGTCTGATCATTTGATTTTTTTTGTCCGTACGGCTCACTAGTATCTAATGGATGCGATTCACCAAGACTGCTTAAGAGACTTTAATTCATCGCGAGAAGGGCTGTTCTTAGCGTTTTCCCACTTTTTTCACCCCACCCGCACTACCTCCACTGGCTCCTCCCCGCCAACTCATTCAACTTGTAAAACCGCATGTTCGCCCCCAACCCGCGCTCACCACACTCCCTATCCCCCCCCCCACACACACACACACAACTCAGTTAGTCTAAACCTAGCCTCCCTAATCCTCAGCTAGCTACTGGCAACCGTTCGCCAGTTGTTGCAAGCAATTCGCCCGAGTGTAGTCGGTTATGGGTTTGCTATTAACTCTGGGTCTAATTTTCCCGTTTGGTAAAAAGTTTGGTTCCGAGTCTTCCGGCTGTGTTTTTCTAATTTAGTTCTGTATTCCTATTTATATTTCATAAAAGTTTTTATCTGGCTGCTGAGCAAACTCATTCACTGTTTCTGCTCAATGGAGTTAAGATGTTTAAATCATTTAATGTATGTTCAAGAAATGGGCACGGCTAAAAAGTGCAAATTAAGTTGTCGCCTTAAGAACCCATTTGGCTAGGTCAAAAATTATTGTATCAATTCTTTTTCATTGCAGATTTTTCGAAAACGTCAAAACTTTTTTGATATTTAATTAGACGAAGAAGAAAGCAGAAGAAATTGTCAAACTGTAGAATTAAAATTTGTTTACGCAATCACTGTCGAACAAATGCAGAACGTCAAGAATGTGTATGTAATATGTAGTGATTGTAAACCTTTAAACGCGCTTACAAACAACAACGTTTTAACAGCATTCTAGTGGTGTCGGCTATCGTTAGCTTCATGTATGTGTGTATTTTTTGTTCTATTTCTCGACACAACGAACAATTTATTATTATTCTATGAGATAATTTCTGATCTTAAGATACTGTGCGAGGGGTGTTTCTAGCCGAGGAGCGAAAATGGAAACATTCGCTCTGTGAAACGTATCCGATATTTGTTGTTTTACAAAATAAACACAGCCATGTAAATGGTGCTTTGATGGTGGTGAATGTTGACATTCTTTGTTCTGTTGAAAAGCCTCTGTTCAAGTGTTGCCTAACTCCCCCTTTTTCGACGCTTTTGTTATCGCCTTTTCGACTTTTTATTCCTATTTTTCTTCTGTTTTTGTTATAGTCATGTTTGCTACTTTAAATTCTTTCAGCCATTCTGTCGATAGAATACAAACTGATGTTGTTAAAGTGCGTTTGTAGTTCGCTGCTGCTGTCTATTGATGTTTTTAAGGAAATTTTGCAGCTTGTTTAATTCCGTTTTCCGTTTCCACCCCCCCCCCCCCCACCCCTTATTTCCCCGTGGCGGTCCCCCCGTTTAACGTCTCGCTTGTACACAAAATTGTTTTTAATTTTTCAATGGTTTAAAATTAGCAATTGTCGGAAAAACGTGTTGTACATGTATTAATGCTTATATATCTGGATGAATGTCTGAAGACTTATATGCACGTAATTGTTGTTTATCAAAAGAATGATTACATGTGTCTAAAGTTGCTTTATTATCCAAAGGCATTTATGCATGCGTTTTGTGGGCTGTAAATAACAGGGCTCCGCTAATTGAGGTAAACCAGGTTGCGAAAGATTGTTTTACTTTCGCTCAGGAATGCTTCAGTTTTAGAAGTTTTGAAAGAGACCGACTTGAGTGCTTCATGGCATTTTTAGGTGTTAAAGACATACCGAAAGAATAAATCAATTTAGAATTTCTGCTTGTTCGTGAGACAAAAAGCACAGTTAACATGTTCGCATAAAGTTCGTTTGTAGTATTCAATACTCATGGTTTGTTGCTCTTAGATAAATTGAAAATATTTTCAGAAACTACAAATAATTTTTACGAAGTCTATTGTTTGAGTTCTTCGCAAAGTTTTTTGGGCTCTCTTCTGTAAAGTAATTTTTATTTTTAACAATTTCGCCTGAATAATTAAAATTGCCTTGCTGTCATTTTTATGACGTAATATGAGGAGTCTTTCAAGCCGCAATTGCGAATAGGATTTGAAATATTAAAATCAGATAGTTCATGTCATATGTTATTGTTGTGTGTGGGTGGTGGGGGGGGGGGGGGGTGTCGGTCGTCGTTAATCGAAATATCGAAAGTCTGACCCTCTGCAAATTAGCGAAATTTGGACAGAAATTTGGCTGAACCATTAAAACTTCTGTGACTATGGTCTGGTTGATTTCACGCATATTAGTTAGTTCACCGTGTGCAATATATCTTTTGCGATGGTGCAGTGGTGCAAAAGTTAGCGTACTTCAGGACATTTTATTGCTTGTGATTTTGGTAGCCCAAATGTCTTTTATGTACTTATTTGTAGATGTTGAAATAATCGATTATCCAATTATTTCACGTTTTAGAACTGCAAAAAGACTCTAATACGATCTCGTTAGTGTTTCTAGTCTGCCACCTATAATGATTTATGATAATGTTGGCGATAATCATATTAACTTGAAATTGAGTTGAGTCGAGACACCTGAGCTGGAAACTATTTACAGATCGATTTGATGAATAAACAATGCTGTCGCTTGTACACAAGTGACCTTTGCATTTGCATATAATTTTGCTTCTATGATCATAGTTGCGGTTTGAGTTGAAATTAATGCTTTGAAAAGAATTAAGAAACGATATTGGAATACTTCTGTCATTACACCCCTCCCCGGCTCAAGTAAGGCGTAATTAACCCCCCCCCCCCCCCGCCTGTCGTCCTTAGTTTGTAGTTTTTGAACTGCGATACTGAAGCAGCTTTATATTATTAAACTTTTGAAGGTTTTAGCCCTACAGAGACAAAAGTTCCAGGTTGCTTCCTAATTTAGCGTGGTTTTCATAGCAACATTGACGGAAAAATACAAATTTCTAATTTTTGTCTTAGCTAACCTCTGTTTATGTGCGGTGACACTTTTGAATTTATTATTTTGTTTTTTGAAGCATTGTCAATGAACGATTTTTAATTAAATGATGATGATCAATTATGGTCAATTAAATGTTTGTTTTTATTTCAGCAGCTGCTCTGAGCTCCGCGGCAGTTGCAGGCAACGTGGCTGTGGCCGGGACCAACTTGAATTCCCTGTTAAACATCGGCGGAGGAACAAAAGACATGGCCTCAGTCTCCACTGACCCCAAAAGCAGTCGCATCAATGCCAGCACATCTTGTGGAGACATAAGAACAAACAATAACAATAGTGGCAAAGGTGCTAGTAATAACAGCTGCAGAAGATCACGTGCAATTCCCAACAAAATTTTATCGTGCAATTTATCTCATTCCACCGCGTCAGGAGCGCCAATTGGTAAGAAAGACCACACGCAAATAGCTTTCTGTCAAGTTTTGGTTGATATCAAGCAAAGTTTTTAGAAATTATTTGGATACCCTCAGCTCGTTTATAGCTGAGATAATGTCAACTGAGTGTAGCTATATTGTGGTGCTCTTCCTTTCTGATGATTCAGAGAATTTTAACCGTATAGGGGCGTTGTCTTAAGAGCTATTCGCACATTTCGATAGTTTTTGAGGACAAATTTGAGTGATATTGGTCACCACGCCGAAACAGGAAGTGGAGCGAGAAAACAAATGGTTTTTGTGTTGTAAAATTTTTCATTCTAATTTTTAATTAAAAAATTTAAACTATATTTGTCAATGCTTTCGGCTATTGGTCTTGCGTACCAAGACTAATTTCAGAGAATATTTACTTTTTCCCCAAATTAGAAAGCAAATCAAAATTTTATGGACTCATATTCGCGTCATTTTATGGAATATAATGAAACAAGACATATATGGCAGAACATTCGCGCAATTACGTGTTAAGTTGTGGTTAAAAATGGGAAACTCATTACTACAAATAAGTTGAGAGAACCAAAGTCAAACATTGTCACTTCTTCGACAAAATAATAAAGCATTGGTGGAAAGAACTGAATAAAAACAATGCAGGTTGGAGAACGGAAAAATAAAGGAACTAGGTTCCTATACAATATTGTTCAGTCCATAAAAATTCTTTAAATTGTAGCTAATTGTTCTGCTATCGTCTTTTTGTTTCTTGTTTCGTCGTCTGAAGCTTAGTTTTTGTGTTTTAAATTTCTTCACACAGAACAGCTAAAGAGGTCAATATTTTTGAATGAGTTCTTCCTCTTATAGTTTGCGTGCCTTACCTCATTTCTCACTTTCTCTCTCATATCGCTCACAAGAGTATCTTGTGTAAAGGTTTAAAGTTCTGTTATTCATGCGCAGGCAATATCTGTATTATACGTGATTTACCTCACTCAATGAAATCACTTTTGCACTTGAAAACTAAAATTTAAATAAAATTAGTTTAATATACAAGGAACTCATATGTATAATAGAAGTCGCAAATACAGAGGTTTCGCCTAGTCATTTTTGACAAGCTTTATAATTTTACCGCTGAATGTTTTTTACATAGTTTTTTTGAGTGGTGTCGGTAATTTTTTCAATCTTATATATGTCGGTAACTGTATTATATGGCACGTAAGTCTGTTTCGCATCCTTTCCACCAATCTAACGGCTCTATTTTCATGGTTTTATAATCAACATCATAACTTCATCAGCTGACACATGTTTACATCTAAATTCTAGTGACCGCAAGTTTATTTCGCATATTTATCTACTTTAATTGCTCTCAAACAAAGGTTGTAGCAATTATAATAGTCCTGTGGTTCTTCTTTAACTTCCGACGATTTTAACTTTTGACCGGCAAAAAGGATATAAAGGCGATGTAAAGCCCGGATGGCATGAAGTAACAGCAGCTCTATTAGAGCCATACACTACTTAGGATTGTGAAGGGCGTTTCTTAATTTTATTAGTTTAACCGCCCCGTTCGCCGTCAGGAATTGGTCCAACTTGAGGGGTTTTGTTCTCATTTGTTGATAGCATTTAATGGACTAATTGAAGTTAGCCCTATTAATCTACGAATTTGGTGCATTTTTAACGTGTGAGCATCGTCTGAAGAAAAATCAAGTGTTTTGCTTTTGAGAAATTAACTGACAATAATTTTAAATAAGTGAAGTTTTTTTGCCCATTTTATATCAACTGTTTTTTTCTACGATGACAATAATTGTATGCAGTTATATCTTTAAAATTGTTTCATAGTGTGGATTCGTTTTGCGACAATAAAATAATAAATCGTTTAGGTATTACGAACTTGATTTACTTTTTGAGTTTTGTTTTGGCCTACAACAATTGCAATAAGTCAGGCTGGGATACGGTTCATAGAGCAAAGATATTGCAAGTGATACCTGTACCTAACTATACCGCTAGCCTGGATTAGTACTGCTTTATAAAGTGGAAATAAAAAATTAAAACAACAACTTTTGTCTGAACCGATTTTTTGCCTGACTAATTTGACTTTTCGTGTTCAAAAAGGGGATAAACAGGTAGCGCCCAGTAGGCAATGATTCTCTTTTTCTTTGTTTTTTGTTGGTTTTAATGGAGAAGCAACACAATCAGGAACAGTTTTAGTCCGGTTGTGGAATTTTATAGTTCAAAAGTTGTTCAGATTGTAATGGCGCTCTGTATATTTTTCGGAAATACAATTGCGTTTTTTTTCTGCCAGAATCAAATCAATAATAGAATATAGAAAAGTTAAATTTACATGCAGTTGAAGGCCAATGAGCAAAATCATAGTTTCAGCGAAAAGCATGTTTTTGCTTCAAAACATTTTGCGTAAAATTGTTTGAAATTTGGAGTTCTACCTGTAGTCGCTGTTAATGTATTCCTATGATTTAGTTTCACTAAAAGGTCTAAATGGCTTCCGGAGCAGTAAAAATTTGAACTTTCTAACCTCTTTTTGTTTGAGATATCACGGATGTTTTGTCCTACGGTTTCAAGTAAAAATTTTGTTTTAAAAAAATAATTTTCTCAGATTTGCCACTTCCAAGCTTATTTTTGCCACCCTTTACCTTAGTCTCAGCAAAGAGGGGTTCGCATTTATTTCAAGTAAATCATAGCAATTTATGTAGCAAGTCACAGCAAGTAAATGATAGCAAGTAAATCAAATTTAAGCAATTTCTTAAAAATGTATTTGCAATTTTGAATACTTTTGAATTTTATGTTTTTCCGGAACCAGGAGCCCAGGGACCTTCTTCATGATTTGATAATACCTGTTGCATAGTTTCTAGAGTTAACGGAATGGTTATCAATTTTTTAATAACTCAGAGTTTTTGCTTTTTTCTGAGAAATTTATAGTTCAAATTTTCGGAAAATCCAAGTTCAAGGATCTTTGAGACCGTTAAACTATATCAGGCTTGAAACAGGGATACTGGATAGTCTCTTGAGATAATGAAATGGTTCTTAAGATATTAATATCGTGAATTTTAGCAAGATTTTGTTAAAAATTGCAATTGCTTCCAAATTTTTCCAATATTTTTTGTCCTTTTTTGAGTCTAACTAGCATTACTAGCCAACAAAACTTTCTAAGTCTTGAAGATGGGTTAATTGACAGAAGTTTCGAGACAAGAAAATGGTTGTGAACATTTTTTTTAGCGCGAAGTTGAAAACTTTTTAATTTTGCCTTTTTCAGTTTTTTTATATGATTTATGTACTAACAAGTCTAGAAAACTAGAAGTTGCTGAGTCGAATCCCATCATGGAAAATATTCCTATCTTCTCTCTCTTTCTCTCTCTCTCTCTATCTCTCTCTCTCTCTCTTTCGGTCACAGTTTTTCCTTCTCTTTCTCGTTGACACTATCTTTCTCTATCTCTCTCTCTCTCTCCCTCCCTCTTTCTCTTTCTCTCTCCTTTTTCTTCTTCTCTTTTTCTCTTTCTCTTTTTTTCTTTCTCTTCTTCTCTTTTTCTCTTTCTCTCTTTCTCTTTTTCTCTATCTCTTTTTCTCTTTCGCTTTTTCTCTTTCTCTTTTTCTCTTTCTCCTTTTGTCTTTCTCTCTCTCTTTCTCTTTTTCTCTCTCTTTCTCTTTCTCTCTCTCTCTCTTTCTCTCTCCTTCTCTTTCTCTCTCTTTCTCTCTCCTTCTCTTTCTCTCTCTCTCTCTTTCTATCTCTCTCTCTCTCTCTCTCTCTCTTTCTCTCTCTTTCTCGTTGTCTCTCTCTCTTTTTTTGTTTCTCTCTCTCTCTCTCTCTCTTTCTCTTTTTCTCTCTTTCTCTCTCTTTCTTTCTCTTTTTCTCTTTCTCTCTCTCTCTCTCTCTCTCTCTCTCTCTCTCTCTCTCTCTCTCTCTCTCTCGCTCTCTCTCTTTCTCCTTCTCTTTCTCTCTCTCTCTCTCTCTCTCTCTCTCTCTCTTTCTCTCTCCTTCTCTCTCTCTCTCTCTCTCTCTCTCTCTCTCTCTCTCTCTCTCTTTCGCTCTCTCTATCTCTCTTTCTCTTTGTCTCTCTCTCTTTCTGTTTCTCTCGCTCTTCTTTCTCTCTCTCTCTTTCCTCTCTCTCTCTCTCTCTCTCTCTCTCTCTCTCTCTCTTTGTTGATGCCGCACTTCAGCTGCTGTTATGTGGCGTAATGTCATCATCTCTGATCCTTATTAACAATGAATTATAGTAGAAATCATTTTATCATAAATGACCTAACGGGAACTTTTTGGAAGTCATTGTTAATTGCTCTCAAAAGCAATTTTTAGCAAATTTATTAATCCTGTTTGTCCCTTTCATGCAATTTTTCGCTTGGCCGGTGTTTCGTCTGATCCATTTGACATTCGTCTTCAGAAACGAGATAAAGAGTTAGCGCCCAGTTTGCTTTGAGTTCTCTTAGAGCCGTTCAGCTCACTAGTCTCCAAGTATGCGATTCACAAGCTGTTTTGGAGACATACTTATGGTGTGAAGGGCGGTTCTTAGAAGTTGATCCCCCAGCATCCCCACATCAGTCCCCCCACACTTCCCCCCGCCCAATCCCTGCCCCTGCACGTCATGCAAGCCGTAGACCCCAAACCGTTACAGCCAAGGACCCTCCTCCAACCCCCCCCCCCCACTATTGCCCCCATCCCCATTTGCCCCCCCCCCCCGTGCATCCCCCGCTGCGGTCACCTCACGGCATTTCAATTAAGCTAAAGCTAGCCTCTCTAAACCGTTGCTAGCTACTGACGAATCCAACCGCTCGCCAGTCGTTTGAGAGCAATTCGCCCGACGTTAGTCGGTTATGTTTATTGTGGTTAGGAATTAGAGTTTATGCAGGCGTGGGAGTAGGGCTGGGTGTGAAGACAGCTGCTACTGCTGTGATGATCAGAAGTGGGGGTGGTTGTGTTGGGTCTCAATCATCAGCTGGGTACCACCACCATCACCTCCACCACTCTTCCCCACCCTGCAAAAGGATCAAACTGCATCACAGGCCATGTCTCGACTTCGAGAAGATGCATAAACAGGTGTGTTTGTAGTCAGAGTATCAAAGCAGATTATGATAGCAGTTTCGTAATTGATGAATGATAGAACATGTTTTGGTAACCAATATTGAGCTGTTTTGTTATTTCGCAAGGGTGTATCTAATAACTGTAAACACTAAACTTGTTAAACTTATAATTTTTTTGCAACTTTTGAACTTATAATTAAGCTTATAAATTGAGTATTAAACTTCCAATATTTTGGCATTTCTTTGGTACAAGAATCAACTGATTCTTGCATTGACGATTGATGTCCGCATTGGATGTGAATTGAATGGAAAAAATACAATCGCTTACCGGCGCTGAGTAAGTTGCCGCTTGAGACCAAAAAATTTTGGATACGAAAAAGATTGTAATTTAGAACAAGTTCTCATTTTGCTAGATTCTGTCATGTTAACGAATTCCTTTATTGAGGACATGTATTGTGAAATTGAATTTTTGTTTCGGTTTATTTTCGGATTTATTTTCGGTTTTTCTAAATTTGTTTCCTGAGTGTCATATTTGGTATCTGGAACGTCAATTAAATAAATTTATATCTGATGCCTTAACTTCATATTGCCTGTCTTTCTACTAACTAGTTTCTAGTACGAATTTGGTGACTGACAATTAGTCCCGTGCATAATTCGCAATTGTTTGGGATAACTTAGGTCGTATTGTGCATTTTTATCGATTAAAGGGGTCTTTCCCATTATAGCCCCCCCCCTTCCCCCAGCTTAGTAGTCAGATAACCTATAGCCTCCCCAATCATGGTAAATATACCATAATGGGGGGCTATATTTTCACGGGGGGCTTTAATGTGAAAGACCCGAATAAAGTATTTTGGTCTATCCCCCCTATCTATTTACATAGTAAGTGTGTAAGTGTAAGTGGGGGATATAAAAAGACTGGATGGCGGGAATAGATCCAAATATTTTGCCCTAGAAATGCTGTTTTTGTCCTGCTGTGGTTTAAGTATACTCTTTTGCTGAATGGCCTAAAAATAAAAATGAAAAAGTTGCAATAAACTAGAAATAGTGAAGAAGTCTGGCTCATCCTGGAGTCTTCCACATATGTCCTCAGTTGGGTGGATAGTTCTGGCTTGAAATTGGAATTTGAAATGTTTCTGTAACTAGCATTTCCTTTCCATGTTAGTGTGTGTGGTCAGATAATGTTCATTAGTAAAGCTCTCACTTTGCCTTGATTAAATTTGAGAAACAGTAATTATGGCGAGGAAATTCTACGAGGGGGAAAATCTTTTAATACCTTTATGTCTAATCTTAGTGTTAATTTATCCGAAGCAGCGGTTGTTCCTTCGTATTTCATTAAGCTCTCAATTCCCCTCTAAAAAGCAATGGTGGGTCCCCTTAATTGAACTGTTTCACGGGCGTGTTGCGCGACTGTAAAGATCATTGTTTGACAAATATTACAATTTTGTATAACGGTGGTCTCTATATAGGTAACCTAGTCAATGCTTTATAACAATTTTGAAGATTTCTCCTAAATTCAGATTTGTTAGACTAGCATAGTTTTGATTTAATCGTCCAGGGAAATTTCAATCGTTTCGCAAGTTTGAAATATCACTTTGACAGGGTTTTTATCAAGTGTTTCATGCTACACTTTGTGTGAAATGTTTGTGATTAATTTGGCCGTAAACGTGATTGAAGACCTGATTTGCGCAAAGTGTTTATTCAAGGTTCAGAATTCCAGGTGATTTGAGTTGTAAGAGAGATCAACAATTCGTTGTTCGTCTTCAAGTGAGATCCGTTCTAAGTCGTCTTTAGAATGCTCCAATTAGGGTATAATTTGGGACTTTATTACATGCATGTTCATGTGAATTTATAACCCATGTAGTTATTACATGTTAATACCAGACTGATACTTAAGGCAGTTCGCTTTAATAAAAACAGCAGAACTTAGTTTCATGCTCTAATGATATTTGAGGTGAACGGTTGCGTAATTGTGAAATTATGTCTGGTCCGCTTGGAACGTACCCTTTAAAACGGATAACGTCTGACCCAGTTTGACTCTTGTGCGTGTACAACTGGGCTTTCTAGCACAACTTTATTTCATTTTGGAGCTCAAAAGAGTGATGGCCTAATTTTACACGCAACTTAATGCAGTTTTGATAGTTTCTGTATCATCTGGATGACATCTAAAAACTGTTTGCTATGAACACTGAAATTTTTATTGAAATTTCTTCACAATGAGTTGTGAAGTTGTTCACGATGCTTGTGTTCTGTCAATCTGGTCCATCGTTTTCTGTTTTCTCATTTTGTTTTTATTAAGTAACATTTCTAACGAAACCATGAATGATAAGAATGGCCTATGACGCATGTTTTGTTCTCATTGGATTCTAACAGAAACGCCTGTTCTAACTGCTCTTAAAATAAATGGAATAATTTAATTCCAAAAATTTTGTTTTCGACATTTAGTTTGTCTAACAATAACAAATTCTTTTCTCGTCTTTTAGGCTGCGCTATGATTCCTCTTTATCTTTATACCTATATTCATATATTCCCATTAGGTAGCATGTAGTTAATTGCTCTGAAACAAAGTTATTTATTGAAAACATGGTCGGGCAAAAGTTTCGCTCGACCATTTTGACTTTTCGAGTAACCTTTGCGCCCTTGACTTTTTCGTTTTGCCTGATCTAAATTTCTCTCATTCACAAGTGTCAGCGGCTGAACTTAAGTTGCGGCAGTTCACTTCTAAAAGTCAAATGAAAAGTGCGCCAAGATTGGTGTAATTATTTTACTTGATCTGTGAAATTGTGGTGTAATTTTATTGGTGGTTTTATAGGTATACAATAACATCTTATGAGGGCATCTGAAGCCCTCCTTAGTAAACTTAGCCCCCCCCCCCCCGACTGAACAGTCTGTAATAGATTTGAGCTCCTTTTAGTCGTTTGAGATAGTTTCAGAACACAACTTTGTTTTCGAACAAAGCTTCATTTCTTTAAAACTCTAAGCACTTCAGCTCCCACATTTTGAAAAAAATGGACAACATGATGCTGGTCCCCACTTCTTCGTTGAGATATTTTTTTGAATTTCTGTGAGAGCATCCCAATCTAACGTTTGTAATACAATTTAAAAGATATTTTCTCGAATTCAACTTCACTAAACATTTGAGACAAAAACTTTCGACTATTTTGGCCAAGTTTTTAGGAGTTCTGGCCACTCTTACTTTTTTCGTTTTTGATCGTTTTCTCAATTTTTATGTTTGTTGAAGCTTTAAAATTGAAGGTTTTGAATGTGGCTGCGTGCAGAGGGAAATTTTTTGGGACATCTGATCAGAGTTCCGGTTTTATGCTTTCTCTATTTACTTGCTTTTATTTTCCTTGTTTTATAATCTTTAATTTTCAACGTTGATGTATGGGCTGATTGTTCAAAACTCAAACTGACTCAGGAGTTATTTTTTGGCTTTTTTTTCCGTAGAAAATATAATGATCAATTCTTTGCATGTCTAAATGCAATTGATGGCAAGTGACAAATTCTCTTTAAAACTTCGTTAATTTTATAGGTAATTTTCCTACGTCGTCAAATTTCAATGCTAAGGTTGATAGCTGTTTCTTTCCTTATGGATCCATGTTGAGTTTTTGGTTGTTATGTAAATTAGTTAAAGGTTTAAAGTTCGCAAATGCAAGTTTTGTACGCTGTTGTAATTTTTGGTCAAAGTATATCACAGAAAAATATTCGAAACGAATATGTCTACTCAGGGTGCACACCGTTACCGCATTTCAGATAAAGCTGTTTTGATAGTTTTAGATTAACTGTTTTGAAAATTGTAGCACTTTATGGTTGTATATTATCATTTCAAGCCATGTTGTTAAAAGCACTATTAGAAATTGGGGAATCAAATCAATTATTCAGAATTATCAAGCTTTTTGATTCTTCTGAAAACTCGTAACTGTTCTCTCTAAATTATTCGAAGCGGAAGTAAAAAAATGGACGTTATCTCCTGGTGCACGATATAAGTTACTGCAACCGTTTTTTCAATAACTGTCTCAAAGCATAGATGAGCCCTGCATACTTTCAAATGCTAATGTTCTGACATTCTGTGCCGCGCACAGAATCGTATTTATTGTTTTGTTTTCTGGCTAAAAGTAAAATCGTTTTTGACACAAAAACCCTAATTTGTGTTTCTTAATCAAATCTTTCAAGCTAGGAAGTCAAAAGAAATAGGGTATGAACGAGCAGGAAAGAATTAAAGCCCGAAAAAAATTTCACCCATGGTTGCAACTTTGCTTGGAAAGAAAGCTAATAGTGTTTGCCATGCAATGCGTCAAAATCTTTTTGCTACACACTAAGTATGAATCATAAAGATTTCGAATGTATACTTTGGCACTTTGAAGTTCTCAATCGTTAAAGCGTAAAATTGGTTCAAGAAAATGTTTTAGTAAAGTTGCTATGATAAAATTCGTATAGTCGGAAAAACAAATGTTTTCTGTTAGATATTTTGTATCATCTTCGGTTGCACTGTTGGTTGAGTATGTTCATGACTTTTGAACATAGTTTATTGAAGTTCAGGCTTTGTTCACATCATGTATTGTGAACAATTTAGTTGAAATGAGTAATTTGTCCCCAAAATTTTGTTTCGGTTGTTGTAAATTACCTCATCGTTTATGTTGCCTGTATCATAGTTTCGATTATCTCAAGTAAAAAATGGAGGGTTTAAGATGCGCCTCTCGCACTTAAATATGCTCCAACTAAATTGGGTTATGAAATGAAATGCTCTTTCAGCAACTTCCGTGTATTAGGCCATTAGTAAGTTTTTAAGCTTTCATTTTGTAGTTATCTTACAGTGAATTGTTTCCTGAAATTTTATTCAATCGATCTCATTTGAATATAAACTATTCATCGACAGCGAGAATGCATCTCCTTTTTGACCGAAATTTTATTAATTAACTGATGACAGTGAATATTTGAAATTTTATGGGTGAAAAGACCCTTTTATCGCTTGATGCAGTTAAGAGTTGTGATCAAAACTTGATGATTAATATGTACCCGCATATTGAATTGGTGTTTATGTGCATGAGTGTGTGGGTGTCAGGGGGGGGGGGGCTGTTCAGGAAGGTCGTTTGTTTTTGGGAGGAACGATCATTAAAATGACTGCAGTTTGTTGAATTGATTAAAAATTGACGGGATTGAGTTTTTGTTATTCTTGTTGCGTAGGTGGAGGAATGAATGTTAGATTTGGAATATAATAATAATGCATGTGTTGTGATCATGTCTTGTCTTATCTTTTTAGTCACTGTAGCTAAAATGTTACTAGTCCAATAATTATACTTCCCGAACTAGATAAGTTGCAGCTTGCTCGATTTAGTCGCCACTTCCTTCTATTCATTACATTTACGCTCATATGAATAGATACATGATAGATATACAGATGAAAAGATGCACATTTCTATGTTATGCTCAAGTGCATTTTGTGTGGGAATGTATAGAAAAAATACAAAGAAAATTGTTCCCTTCTCTATACTAGACACCAAAAATTGATGCTTAAATTGTGTTCATGGTTCGAATGAGCGTTCTTTCCTCTTCAATCACGGGAAAGTACAGTGACCTTCATAAGTCTAACTTAAAATCTGTCCTTGTCACCATTTTGTTAATTCCGACATTTCACACTCGAAAGTGCTGCGTCTCAATGGCTCTGTGTTTGCAAAACTGCACCGCAGAAATTTTGGATAATGAGAAGCTTGAAATGAGGATCCTTCAGTTTTTTTTCGGAACATATTGAAAAATGCATGCTTTGAGTACAATAGAGCAAGTAGAGTGCCGAAATCTTGGTTCTGTTTTATGCTCTTGTGCAGATGGCAGGCTTAACGTCTCTAATTGTCTATGTGTGTGGAGTTTTTTAGCATGCCCACATACCTTGATAAACAGATCATCATTCGTAGGTTTTGAAGCTCATTGAAAACAACGTTAAGCAAAGTAGACATTTTCCCTTTCACTCTGTTATATAATACAACACATTAACACATCATTTATTATTCTGACCTCGTGTATTCAGGGATAGTTTTTGAGGTTTCGAAAAATCTGGCTTTTAAAGTAAAAAGAAAAGTAAAACGCTGATTGTTCAGGTTCAATTAACCATGAAATTTTGAAATATTAGCAACACAATCATACTTTTGCAACTTAAATTAGAAACTGAAGTGCACGGCAAGTCAACCAGACCATTCTTGACTAGCAGATGAAGTTGATGTCTGGAAAATGAAATTTAAAATTGCCTCAAAAATTTTCCACAAACCAAACAATTTTTGTATAGAATTTAACATATACAACTTTTGCAATTTTTTAAGCTGCTTTTGAATAAAAAATATCCGTGATGTACCACTTATTTTCATGAGTATTCAAGGTCGATTTCACAAAATTATTTTAGAAATTTGTCTTCAGGCTGCATATGGCTTTGTTGTATCTTTTGATGAAATAGTGAACTCCTTTGTTAATGAAAGGAAAACGATTGAACTGATGGAAGTTCTTTGGGATTTTTAAAATGTTTTTTTTAAAGTAATGAATACGAACGTACTTATAGTTGTGACTTTTATATTAAAGCCACATATTAGTGATCGATTAAATTTTCCACAGCTTTTTCTTGCTTTGCAAAGTAAGTTTTGCAAACTTTTTTTTTGAGAACAAGTGTGTTGATGAGTCATTTGTTTGTCTGATAACGCTGGAACTTCTGATAGGAATTTTTTGCTGGTCAGGAACAATTTACTCTTATGAAAAGCCCAAATTAATTTTTTTTCTGAAAAAGGGAGAAAGGTATTGAGTGATCAAGATCTTTTATCAAGTGGAAATAAAGTGGATACACTTGAGTGCTCCGATTTACCAAAAAACTATCCTCGGAAATACACTTAAATTAACTGATTTCACTTTATCTTCATAAATTTTAACAATTAATTACAAAAGTAGATAATTAAACTGTGGCTCCAATTGTTTAAATTGATTTGACTTTTTCAGAACTTATCCAGAACTTGGGATTTTGGCATAGTTGCTACAGCGTATGTAGATTGACTTTATTTGAAAGACTGTGGGGTATTGATGTTGTTGAAGTTGTTCGTCGTTTTCTCGAGCACGTGTCAAAAGAATTCAAAAAGGTGAATTTTATTTTAAAATTGGTTCTGAAAGTATAAAAAATTAAGATCGTATTTATAGTACTTATCTATGCGAATATAGAGAAATTTTAGATTAGCTAAAATATTTTGACTTGATTGGCATCAATTAGATTTTTGGTTCCGACTCTTAGACGTGATTTTCTATTTCTTTGGATGGGAGAATTTGCTTCTAATATCTGATTGATAGGTCAATAAGATATGATATTGTCACGTTTGATTTTGTGGTCTTTATTTATCGGCGCAGCATCAGAGTTCGTCAGGTAAGTTCTTTTGTTTTATGAAACTATAACAGAAAACTTCTATGGTTCTTGATGTTCAAAACCACCACATTGCTTTGAAAAATTTGCCTTGCCTGGTGATTAAAAGTTTTTGACTTTTTTAAGGCTATGTTCTCTAAAGATACCAGAAGTGACAATCAGTTTAAAATCAATAGTTCTGAATTGAGATTTGAAATAGATGTTTCTTGATAGGTTGGGAGGTTGTTCGGATCTATGTTCTTCCTCACGCCGCTCCCGCCCCCACCAGTGTTTTATGCGCCTCAATTAAAAGTTGTGGTATGTTGCTCATTACTATGTAACACATGAGCATTAGGGACAGTTATGACTTGTTTCATAGCATCAATAAAACGACACGTTAAATAGCAGAAAGTGAAGATTTCTTCAACTTTTTAATTGAAAAAAATTTCTTCGACAAACTAAGATTCTTAACAAACAACTAAGACTGTTAACTTGTATTCATTTAGAAGTTCCATTTCACTATTCTCTTTTATATTGTACTTTAAGTCTGAGAACACTAACTTCTAATGCCAAAACTGAACAAGGAGATCAACAGCCAAAAGAAGAGAGAAATTGCGTTGTTCAGTTTTGGCATTAGAAGTTAGTGATTGTCAATGTCTATTTCATATTTGTGTTCTCAGACTTAAAGTACAATATAAAAGAGAATAGTGATATGGAACTTCTAAATGAATACAAGTTAAGAGTCTTAGTTGTTTTTTAAGAATCTTAGTTTGTCAGAATTTTTTTTGAATTAAAAAGTTGAAAAAATCTTCACTTTCTGCTATTTAACGTGTCGTTTTGTTGATGCTATGAAACAAGTCATAACTAAAATATGACAAGAGAACTCATTTAATTGTATCTACATAATACTTGTTTTACATAATACTCGTTTTTTATGGGTTTTTAAGGTTCTAGTGCTGGGTCAGCTGAAAATGCGATGATGGAATATTTTCATAGATAAAACAAATTCAATTTTCCAAGTGATTGCCATCCATGTTTCGATTTCCCTTAGTGAAGGTTATAGATCTCGCTCGGTTTTCTAGATTTGAGCGAATGATGCAAGTTCAAGCCTCAGACCTGTTTGCTTTGGTTGTACCGAATCAACGACAGCAACAAAATTATTATCAGAGATGTTGAAGTTAATTTCGTTAGTCTGCTTTTTCCGTTTTGTTTTTTTTTGTTGCAGCACTGAAAATAGTAGCATGGATGCAAACTTTGATTTCTAAAGTTTCCAGAACTGATTGGTCTCACTTAGTTGTCAATTTGGTTTGAGATGCAAGAATGATTTTTAAGTTCACTTTGAATGTTTTTATTACTATATATTATTTTCGTGGCGGCTAACTTTCTTCCGAGTTTTGTTGATCCTTTCTTAATGGGGCGTCAGTATTTCAAATCGTGTAGCCATTTTCAACGTAAAGTGAAATTTTTGTGATAATCTTTTCACGAGGTTTTGACAGATTTGTCTTTTTCACCGGGTTTGATTGAATTGATTTTGCTTGATAAAACTCGTTCTCATTGATTGTCTGAAGTTGTTGAGTTTAAATTGGCGAGAAACATGGCGGCTTTATCTAGTTTGGTAACTTTGAATCAAAGATTTTTTGTCATTTTTGAGGCCCTTTAGCAAACAAATAAGGGGAGAATCCAAAGACGATTGTGTTCAGCTTGCTTTCTGAATAGTTTACCAACTATAAGCAACAATGGATTTCTGGTTTTTGCATTTGTTTTATTGAACAAATATCATTCGACGTGCCAAATAAATTTCAAAAAGCTTTCAACGGAAACTTAATCAAACTGTAACATTTTCATTTTACGAGGCTTTATTTAGCATGAAAGCATAAATGTGCTCTATAAAATCGGACTTCAAATACTTGTGCTATTAATTGAATAACTTCCGAATTTGTAATAAAGCTAGCTGAGTATGTAGTGTTATCTTATTATATAAAGTGGTCACAGTAATATTATAACTATTCACTCCCGTCTTGGGGCTACTTATTTATATCTCGTCTGGTCAGTGAATTTCATTCAAGCAACAAGGGCCTCAACCCCCCCCCCCTCCACCCTTCGAAATTGGGACCCAATTTTCTCTCCGTGGGCCTGCGCCCTAGAGTCAGCGGGAGGAAAACGTTGTCTGTGTTCTCCCTTTTGCTGTACGTGAATGAATTCAGGCCATTTTGACAACCGGATATTAATTATCGTTCATTGTGATTCAACCTATGTTGCCTATATTGGCCATGCTTTTTCAGGGCTGAATACTAACGTTCACATGCATAACAGTTGGAATGTCTGTAAATCGAAGAATAAACGAAGCGTGCAGGGAGGGTGTAATCCTCACGTAATTAGCAATTTTTTAGCCAATCAGGTTCGAGTTTTCGCGATAGTGACTCACTGAAAGCTGTATAACTCCAATTTCATTCGGTTAGTTGAACGGACCGGTGAACAAGGTCGTAATTGAGAGGCCAACTTGAGAGGCCTCAAGTAATTGAGAGGCCTCAAAACTTGAGGCCAACGATCAATTGTGGCCACGGTCTTCCATTTTTGTCTGAGTTGTTCATTGGATTTTTTTCAAAAGAATTTGACCGGCTTAAAATACGTCTGAAGGAATGGTTTTGAACGGCATGGGGCAAGTTTTGTTTAGAACTTGTGGCTGTGATGGATTTTAGATGTCGGATTTCTTAAGTATAGTATGATTTGTTTTGATGCTTCTTAATGCTCGATTGCAATAAAATCAGGACTGACGTACAAAATTTAGAAAGTACCTGCCTTCTTTGACCGATTTTGAAATAGCGCAAGCGATGAAGCAAAAAATCTCTTCACATTGAAAAGCGGGCACATTTTTGTTTGTTTCTACCTTTTGATAGTACCATCAATTAAACTTGCTTTTGTGAATTGTTTCCAAAATAGCCATGATAAATATAATCCTCTGAGAATTAGGTTTTAACTGCGTGAGTATGTACCGCTTTAAGACGGCATTTTAAGGTTCTATCTCGTATTAAGTCCTTTTTAAATTGCTCTCAAATGAAGTGAGCAATTGTAGATAGCATCGTGAATTTCTCACTCAGCTATTATTGTGTTCCTATGTTTGTCTTTTTTATTACATCAATCAGAATTTTGTTTCGCCTCACCTAATTTAGTCGCTTTATCATTTTGAGTGAAATCTCCTGTAGCATAGTTTCATTCTAAGCTAATTATGCTTAACGTTTTTTAAGCAGCAACTACTTAGCAAAGCAATGAGGAGTCAACGTAGAAGAATGAATTAAAAAAAAGAAACGGAATAAACCCCGAAAGATTTAGATTCTCGGTACTTAAACTTTGCTATAACTAGTCTTGGTTATCAGTTCTAATGATAATTAATTGCTCTCGAACGCTCTTAATTGTTCTAGCTGCTTTTAAAATAAATGGGATTATTTAATTCCAAAATTTTTGTTTTCGACATTTAGTTTGCCTGTAACATTGACAAAATCTTTTCGTCTGTTTGACTGCTCTATGATTCATCTGTATCTTTATACCCATATTCTCATCAGGTTGAATATAATTTTTTGCTCTCAAACGCTGTTTGAAGCAATTACTGTATAAGTGGTAGTCTTTTTTATGCAAAATTTGTGCTTAACCGTTTTTTCTGCGCCCATGAATTTTGCGTTTTAAGCGATCTAAATTTCTCTATCATTCAGCATTTTGAGCAGCTAAACTCAATTGGCGGCAATTCACTACTAAAAGTCAAATCAAAACAAGAAATTGGTGTCATTTTTTTGCTGAAGAAGGCTGCAATAGGTGCTCGCGCTTGTCGTTCGAGAACAATTTTCCGACGTCAGTCCGTTTTGTTCAGTATTGGTGCTAGTCTTTTTATCAGCTCATTAAGAAGCAAGCGGAAGCCGAACTATCAAAGAATATCAAAATATCATATAAGTTTAGACACCTTTAGAAAATCATTTTTGTCTTTGACCCGATTGTTATTGAAAACCGCAAAGGCAAAATTAATTTTTCTAAAAAGTGCCTAAACTTGCGTGTTATTTTGATAGTCTCTGATAGTTAGGCTTCCGCTTGCTTCTTATTGAGTTGATAGAAGGCTTTCAATCACAATCGGGGCCATGCATATCAATCGCGACTGTTTTGAGACAATTTGCCGTGTGTCTGTTTCTGTGCTCCTTTTAATGCTAAATTCTTGCTTGACCGTTTTTCTCTAGAATGTACTTCCCCTTGCTTGTGTGGTTTGCCTTTTCGTCAAAAGAAACGGAATAAACTGGGAAGTCCGAGGGCATTAAGTTTCTGAGCAGCTCTTACAGATTTTGTAAACTCTAATAGTACGGTTCAGTGAAGGTCCCGAGGAAGCATAACTTCATGGGGTGTAGGAGTTTTGTGTTTGTGGAGTTTTGGATCCCTCATCTCAATTTTCTGACCACCAACCCCCACCCAGATTGCGGCTGGGCTCGCTGAATTTAAAAGCTAGTTACAACCGAAGCTAATCCCTAGTCCGTCGTCTGAGAACAGCTGGTCCGACAGTAGTCGTTATGTTTGACATGCTGTCATTTGAATTTCGCCGAAATGCGTGACCCTTACGCAAGAACGTGAAATAAAATTATGTAGAACACACTGTGAAAAGGTTAAATCGTGAGCGAATGCGTGGGTTTCTCTTGCTGGTAATCTCTGAGCGCTTTAAAAACTGTATTCGGCGTCTGTTTCTCTTGAATTGGAACAGCGCCCTCCCTCGGTTGTATTATAAACATCTATAAATGACATATTTAAATTTTTCTAATGTTGCGTATTATTTGTATTTGTAGTCGCTAGGCGTACCTCTTATCAGACCAAGGAAAACATTATTAGTGCAATAAAGCGAATTAGTTTACGAAAACAAAAATTATGTTCATTGAGGGGGGGGGGGGGGGGGGGGGGTTGGTTGGATGGGGGGCAGTTCTTATGAACTTTTTCTTGGATCTTTTCTGTTTGTGTCCCCCACTACATGTCCCAGTCCTAATAGCTTTTGCATTTAATCTGCGACCCTTTACCCGACCGCACGTTCAGTGGTATGTGAACGCACGATGATTTGCTATTTTTTAAGACATATTTTGTAACTGGGGTGCATATTCTTCAGGAGAGCCAATAACTGAAAAGATCTTTTAATGTTTATATTAAATAATATTAAATTAATATTGTTATTGAAAGGGAGCTCTGAGGAACTTTTTCTTAGATAGTTTCTGTTTGTGCCCCCCCCCCCCCCCCCCCACAACATGTTGTCCCAGTCCTAATAACGTCTTCATATTCTCTGTGACCCTGAACTGTCCGCACGTGCCGTGATATGTGAACACACGATGATATGCTATGTAATGAATGTAACTGTCTAGATTTTTTGATGTTTATAGTAGTTATTATTTAGTGCTAATAGTTACTACGGTTCTCGTGTTTGTATGACGCAATACCTCGTCATGTTTCGTTTTTCGGGCGTTTGTTAAATATGCTGTTGAGTATTATAATGTGTTTTGGAGTCTGTGCAATATTGAAGATAGCGAAGGAGGGAAATTGACTGAATTGAGGCTTGAAAGGGAAGAGAAAGAGAGATAGGATTGGATGGGATAGTGGAATAGAACATTGGGAAGCTATGGGATGGCGGGGAACGGAGGTGTAAGTAAAGTACAAGTTAGCGTGAGAGTGAATACAGGGAAGAAATTGAGAAAGAGAAAGGGAAGGGAAGTCGATCTGAATGTCCTAAAACGAAACAGAGAGAGAGAGAGAGAGAGAGATAGATAGAGAGGAAGAAAAAGAAAGAAGCCACGATGGCGAAGTTACTGATTGACCATACAGCATTCTACCACGCCGCCATAACTACCACAACTAATATTGTGTGTAGAACATGGAGATATTTTAGATAAATACTCCGAATAAAGATAAGTCGTGTTGTGCTAAGCGACTTTCATGTTAGAGGTACCACACAGAGAATTTGTTTATTATTAACTACAAAAAATTGAAAGTTGAAAAATGTCCTTCGAACAAATGTTTAGATCTCACGCCTACTTTTCAGCTCAATGTAATAAATTAGTTTGTAACATTATGCTGTCAAATATTGATTTGTTTCTCATCCTGACTAATGACAAATTCAGAGCTGAGCTCTATATTGTTGGACAACAATGTAAAAATGCGAAGATCCCGTTTAAATTCGTTTTGAAAAAAGTTTTGGTTTTTTAAAGGTTTGCAAAGTTGACAGTTTTAAAGTAATTGTCCCATAATGCAACTCCAACTTTGAAATCACTTATCAAAAACCAGAGGACTTGATTTGATTGCGTGTGAAAGACAGACGCTTTGTTCGTTTATTTTGACTCAATTTGTGGGTTTGATGGTCTAATCTGTTGTAAGCAGGCAATTGACTGCTTCGTATTTTTGTGAGGTAGTGTAGGTTCTTGAAACTCAAAAAAAATTTAATTGGAAGAATATTGTTTTTCAACTTGATGTCGGTTGAAGAGTTTTTATTTTGTTCCAAAATGCAAAATAATGCAATCTTGCTGCCTATGTATTGTTATTTGAATCGTTTTGTATGCACTAACCATTACGAGTCTATACAAAAATTGATAATACAAAACATACTGCGTGCCATTTTCAGTTTATTATCTGAAAACCGAAAAATTATATTTAGACAACAATTCAGCGGATGCTGTTTCAGAAGGACATTTTCCAGTCAGAAAAATGAACGATGCATCAAGCGTGCAATTGTTGTGTTAAATAAGATCACGATATGACTTGCAATCGATTAGATCATACAAACAAGTTGATCTGCCATCTCTTCAGCATACTTATTCTCACGAAATCGGTGAGAAAAAACAAATAGGCTCTGCACAATTTTGATAAACTGTCTGAAATAGTTGTCCAATATACAATGTAAGAATGCTATATGCTGCTGACTATATGAGGCTCCGTATTAATAATTTCTCCCGTGTGAAATTGAAGTGCTTAGCGAGGGGCAGCGACCTCGAGGAGAGTACTAATACAAACACCATCAAAAACGAAAGATACAAAGGATTGTCCGGACTCCTGTATCGGAGAATTGGTCCGAGAAAGAATTGTGCCTAGCATACCCATATATGCAATTCAACAATCCGGGTGAATTTTGGTAATAGCGTGGAGGAGCAGCAAAGTTTTTGTTAGAAGGTTGAAATAGAACAACCTAATGTAAATTGTGCATAAGATAAGCTTGACATAGCTTGACAAGAAGCTCTACTTGTTCAATGTATACTTGGCTAGACCAATGAAGCCTTGAGGAAAAAGAAAGAACGTGAGAACGGGATATAAGAGATGCCCAAGTTCGAGAGCTTAAGACCAGTTGCTGTAAATGGGTAGCACACTAGGCTTGCAAGTAAGAGATGCTGGTTCGAATCCAGTACTGGTCCATTTTCACTGTAGTTGAGCCTGAATAGACCCCCTAACAGTTTTCATGGTTAATCAGTGTTAAATCCGTGTTGAAGGCCCTGGCTTGATCTAGAAGTTAATCTAGCTACATCTAATATTTTGCCAACCGAATTTCGGCGTTTATTCCGATGTCCAGGGGATGCTTCAACAGCATGAAATTATGCGAACTGACAAGTCTTTTTTGCTTCTGGTTGCAAAACTTCCACATGGACGATTAGACCTCATTCGAATGAACTCCAGAAAAGGCTTAACAAATAGAAACAATTGATGCCTGTCTACTGTTAAAAGGTTGAAAGAGAGCAACCTAATGTAAATTGTGTATAAGATAAGCTTGACAAGAAGCTCTACTTGTTCAACGTATACTTGGCTAGATAAAAGAAGCCTTGAGGAACAAGAAAGAACGTGAGAACGGGTTGTAGGAGATGCCCAAGTTCGGGAGCTTAAGACCAGTTGGTGGAAAGGGGTAGTAAATGGGTAGCACACTTGGCTTGCAAGCAAGAGATGCTGGTTCGAATCCAGTACTGGTCCCGTTTCACAGTAGTTGAGCCTGAATTGACCCCTAACAGGTTATGGGCCCAGACTCTAGTCTCTGAGCTTAACCGCAAAAGAGACAAGATAGTTAGAAACTGTGAAAGAGAGGATGCACAATTTAATGGGGAGTCTTAGAAGGTTGAGAGAGAACAACCTAATGTAAATTGCGCATAAGATAAGCTTGACAAGAAGCTCTACTTGTTCAACGTATACTTGGCTAGAGAAATGAAGCCTCGAGGAAAAAGAAAGAACGTGAGAACCGGTTATAAGAGATGCCCAAGTTCGAGAGCTTAAGACCAGTTGGTGTAATTGGGTAGCACACTAGGCTTGGAAGTAAGAGATGCTGGTTCGAATCCAGTACTGGCCCATTTTCACAGTAGTTTTACTTGCTTAGACCCCCTAACATCTACCTTGGTATACTTATGTTTACCAGTTTTCTAAACAATATATCAAAAGTGACGACTGGTGAAATTGTTGGGTCAATAAATTCCCTGAACTCAGAATTTGATAAGTTGAGTTCATATCGGAAGTCGAAGTTTGCTGAGTACTCGCTCCCTGTTGACGACAATCCTATTCTTCCGTATGTCTCCAATGGCATCGGAATTGTTCCCAATGAGTACGACTGAGTTGATCGGTATCTCCAATACCTGGCTTGGTTGAGTTCTCTGAAATCGAAGGAAAACATCTTTATTGACTACACAGAACTCACAGGATTGTCCGACATTCTCCACGCCAACCTTTTTTGACCACATTGTGTCATCCGTTCATTTGGCCGCATCACGTGCTTAATTCATTTTTACCTGCAGCGCCAATCTTGAATCCGTGTCATTAGATGAAGAGGTTGCTTTGTTCAAATATTCACACCGGGCTTTATCATCAGGACGTTTAATACCAGGAATGTTTTGCTGTTCGGATCTGTTACGTACGTGCGTTACCATTCAAACAGGCATTGCTCGCAAAAGCCAGCGCTTCTCAAAGGACTCGAGGACATGTCCCATTTCGTGCCATCAGTGACATGATCTGAATAATTGATGAAACATATTCTGAAAACTTTGCTGCAGCTCTGAAACCATCCTACTGCTCTAAACAAGCAAATTCGCTATTTATTTTTAAAGGAAAGTGATCTTGCCCTATAAATTCAGATATGTTGCTCGACTGCTGTCCTGATTTTTTGTAACGTTGATTCCTTGTAATATTGTTTAAATTGTCGAGAATAGTAGTAGTAGTAGTAGTAGTAGTAGTAGTAGTAGTAGTAGTAGTAGTAGTAGTAGTAGTAGTAGTAAAGGCTTTAGGATTTAAACATAAATAAATCCAAGGGTTTGTTAGACCCACATGAGTTCAGTCCAAAGGTAGTTTTAGTTTAGTCTAGTTTTTTCCAGTTATTGCAGTGGTCACATTTGCAAACAATTCGCCAAGTGCATTTGTCCCTCTTGTCATATTTTCTCAGAAAGTAGTCCCAGTAGATTTTGGAGATGGTGTCTTTATTGAGATATTTTCCGTAGCTGGTGTACACTCTGATAATAATATTGTATAATAATTTTGTACGATGGAAGAAGTTTTCATCGGTTTTGTAGAGTCGATTCGTTCCGATCGTCAGTTCTCCTCTTGTATGCTGTCGAGTTTTATCTTCGGTGACTCTAGGTAGATCAACAACAACGTCGTATTCGTTTCTATCCAATGATATCAGAAGCAGGAGATTGTGCATTTCGACATATAAGCTGAGAGGCAGCAGCTTTAGCTGTAGAAGTCGATCTTTGTATTCAAAACTTGCATTCAGTATCCACTTGGTAGCAATTTCCTGCACCTTTTCAAACTTCGCAAGATTCGACTTGTTCGGCTGCCATGCTTGAGAGCAGTAGGTCATTTGAAGCTGGCATCGGACGAGTATTCTACAAGAATTCATACTTTTGGAGCTTAATGAGAGTTAGTTTTGTCAGTAGATTACTGTTCGAGTTATATTCTATCGGCTTTTGCTGAAATTTTGCCAGAAAGGTCCTGGAAGTGTCTCCGGCCTAAGCATATTGTTGTTGTTGTTGGGGATTTACAGCTGTGCTGAAGGGTCTAAATATGCAATGTTTTAAACTGCCAATAATTTGCAATGATGCAACAGATTGCAACATATGCAATGATTTAAACTGCCAATGGAAACACATACTAATTCCAATTTTCTATAGCTTTGTTCTCCAGCAGTTGAGGTGCCTGTGAGTGTTCGTAACTCTCTCTGAACGTGTTCTATGACTTTTTCCCACTTTTTCGTTTGTGAACTAGTATGCCTCACTTGAAAATTCTCACTTAATTCATGACTTTATTAATTGCTCTTGAACGCAGTTCATAGCAATTATTGTAAACGTGTGTGTCTTTTTTATGCAAATTTTTCGCTTGACAATTTTGCGCTTTCTTCTAGAACATTCTTTGACTTCTCAAGTGACTTTTTCACGCTTTCGTTCATCATTTTTGAGTGATCTCTAGTGCTCCGAAGTTTGAACCCATAAAGAAAAATTGATTTATACTAAAGACCATGAATTAAATTGCCTCGCCTGTCGTTCAAGAGCAATTCTTCTGACATTTGTCGGTTTATGTTGGAAATGTTGGAAATTTTTCTTACTTAGAAGACGAATTAACGCCCTAATAATAAAGGTTACGAAAAGCGAAGTCACACATGACCTTCAGATCCTCAGCTTGTGTAAGGCTGTAGCATTCTCTTTGTAGCTAAGGTTATTGCATTGTAACTCAAAGCTATTGTAGTCGTTGTACGTGGTATTTGTTCAGAATCGTTTCACCACAATTTTCAAGTCTCCTCTAAGATATCCGCGTGCGGTAAAACTACATGCATGTATTCGATCACACCAGTCTAATTTCATTTCATGCTGTCTTGTCTGCCTACAGGACAATGACCTAAAAGTAGCACAAGAACAGGGAAGCTAATGGCCCAGAATTTATAAATGGAGTAATGTTGCTTTTAGAGCGCCAGACGCAAAGCGATATAGGAAAGAAACGCGGGGTATGGGATAAAATACCATGTGAAAAACCCCCTCCCCTTCACCCCCTCCCCTCATGTTGCGAATTTTTAAAAACGGGAAGAAATACCTCCCACATAAGGCGATTCGATTCAACCCTGCTAAAAATAACCCGCCTATATGCATATGGTATTGAAATTGGTATCGGCAACAAGAACTTTCAATTAAATGCATTCGACTGGTTGTCCTTATGACCTGTATTGTGTACTCGTTTCGGATAAAATATTCTATAAATTAACGATGAACAGTCAGTTGGAATAGTCAACAACAATGAGCGAGTTTAAGTTATAATCCACAGGGCGTGAACAAGGAGTGAATAAATATGACAAACTTCATGCGTTTATTATTATTATTATTGCATGTATCAATATTTTTATCAGAAATAAGTTGACTGATAAGGAATTAAAGCGAGGTAAATTGAGATATCATGTGTTAATATTGGATGCGATTTAGCTAGCTGTACCTCGGTATTTTTATTTGAAACTAAACATACACTATGGTACAAAAAGCTACGTAGAGCATAGTTTGTGCCTTTTAAACGTTATTTTGCCCAAAAAGTATGATTTGCGCTTGAGCATGAAAAAAATGCGTGAAATCCTGAAGTTTTGAGATCTCATTTCCATTCTATCAGATGTCGTTAAATTGACTGAGATGGCGTAGAAAAACTTGTGCGCAAACTATACGAACCGTCTAGTTGATTTTTAATAAAGTAAAACTTAGCTAGCTGGTTGCCAGAAAATAGCCGCACTAGCTTCGTAGATCTGCAATCTGATAAAGATAGTAAAAGAAACAGACCTAAAAAAGAAACTTCTTTTTCATTAGTAATAATAATAATAATAAATAATAATAATAATAATAATAATAATAATTAGTTTTTATTAAATGCTGAGATTTTGTATTTTGATTAAGAATCTGTTTAGGTTATTGCTGCTTCTATTAGATTCCATCATTTATCCCTCAACTTTATCCCACACACACACACACACACACACACACACACACACACACACACACACACACACACACACACACACACATGATCTCTCTTTGAATTAAAGTAAAGAAAAACTCAATTTTAGAGTGAGGCAAGTCACGTGTGACCCAAAACTTAATCACGCGAATGAACCAAAACCTCTCTCCACTAAAAGTGAAAAATAATTTCATGACCGCGGCTATTAAAAAGGTACGGAATCGTTATTAGAGAACTGATTCGAACTCAAAATGTTGTCTTATTAGCTGTCTGTGGCGCTTTTTAAAATTTCGATAAGTTTACGTAGCTTTTTGGTAGTATAGTGTATGTAATTAAAATCATCATGGCTAAAAACTACCAAAAGTTCATTAACCTTAGGCCACAATTTTGATGTAAAAAACATTTGAATTTTTTTCTCTGGTTGCCATTTTTTGTAACCCAATGATGCCACAGTAGCTCTATCAAAAATTTGGCCTCATTTTTTAAAATCCTGTCACTTAGTTCTTCTTGGTAGTTTTAAAGTCGACTTCGATCCTCTTCAGCTGTTTTTATTGTCTGCTTTTGCCGTAATGTTTCAATAAATATTTTTTATGTTTTACGATTGTTGTTGTTGGTTGCCATTTTTTAACTTACAGAAGAAATTACTGACAGATGAAATCCAAATGGATGCAAGACATCCAAATGTTGGATGCTTTTATCACAAAATTAGTGGTGGTGTGATTGCTTTTAGTTTTTACTGATCGATGTATATAAAAAATTTCTCTTTATCAATCAAATTAAATAAAATATCTTTATCATTTTTTTGTAATAATGTTCAAACTGATGTTTTTGGCATCATGTTGTCTATTAGTTAGCTGTTGCTTCCGGCTTGTCATGTTTAGCTCTTGAAATTGAATTATGACCGGCGCAAATATAATGCTCTTAACTGGTCTGAAACGCAATTAGTATTTATTGAGGTTCAGTGCGTTTAATTGCCTCCGAGCGGAGTTGGAAGTGGTTATTGAAAATTTTTCTGACTTTTTTTTACAAGAACATTTCTTTCGATCGGTTGATCGATGGTAGTTGACTTTAGACTTCAAAAACGGGATAAAGTGAGGACCGGTAAAGCCAGAGATTATTAAATGTCTACGCAGATCTAGAGCTTTGCTCTAATTTTTCGTTTAACCTAAGCTGCTAAGTAAGCTCAATTTCCGCCAATTTATAAATTTACTGGGACTGGACTCCCAAAAAATAATGCAAAACAAAGATATGCGAACACATTAATAACAACAACTAGTTTTAACGGTGAGCCCAACTCATTGAAAGACATCTTCACAAAATGGAGAAATTAAATTTCGATATTTACATTTTCAAAACCGGGATATTGGCTTGCACAAAACTAATCCTCGTTCATCATTATTACAAGAAAATGTTCTTCGCAAATTCAACTGTGTTACTGTTTTCCTGAGGTTTTTTAACTAATCAAAAGTTATTTGATGTTTAAAATTTAATTGATTTGACTATAAATTTGTTTTTTTTTTGCAATTTGTCCATCTATTTCCTATAATTGTCCTCTAAGCCATTCTTGTGAATTTTTATATTCCGCCTTTCCATTGTTTGCCACTGACTTGGATTCATTAGTAAGCAATACAGTAATATGTTCAATTTTGCGAAGCACATTTTCTTGTAATATTAACGAAAGAGGATGTTTCATGTGGTGAGCCAATATCACGGTTTTAAAATTTAATTATCAAAATTTGATTTTTTGTTCTTAAAAAACCGTCTTTTAATGAGTTGGGCTAACTGTTAAGACCAGTTGGTGTCATCAATGCATCCGCTTCTTTTTATTTTTGCGGTTTCAGTTGGTTAAGTATATATTTGAATAGGTTAATTTAAATCTTTATTCTTAGCTTTAGTTTTCAACAGTCAGAACTGATATAAGTTTCCATGTATATTTGTAGATACGAAATTATAATCTCCTAAAAATAGCTGGATTACTATTTTTCCGATTGAATTGGTTTAAGTAAGTGAATTAGATGTCGTGTTCACATCTCGTTCAATTTTGTTAGCTATTTTATTCTGATTCTTTTTGTCTATTGTTGGAAACTTTTAAAAAAAATCTAGCTTGCTTCCTGTAATAATAACTGTTCTCTTCAACCTTTATTAACTGTTCAGTCCGAAATTGTCAAAATTGCTTTATTTCAAATAACTTGAAATAAAATTGTCCAGTGCCTGGCGGTGGTTTGCAAAGGTTACAGGACAATTTATCCAATGTCATTATACCCAATGCCAAAATACCCAATGCCATTATACCCAATTCACATTGATAGTTTCGTTCCATAATCCGAGTACTAATTAGCAGAAAAGAGCTCTTACAAGTATGATTTAACAAGCGGATAATTTTATCCCATGTTCGGTTATGATAGTTTCATATCAAGTCCCACGAGCCACTGAGGCATAGCCATGGCCATGGCCATTAAGTGTGTTGAAACATACGGGTAATAGTGACAGCTAATTTGTTGTCGGATTATTGAACGAAAATATCAAAGTACATTGGGTATAATGGCATTGGGTATAATGGCATTGGGTAAATTGTCCTAACACCGTTTGCAAATTATCGTTTATAATTTTGGAAATGCTCAAAATAAGGGTAATATATCTCAATTCCTTAACGTATCCCGCGATATTCATTTTTTTGCGCGAAACATGATATAATTGAATAATAACTAATCACTATCGGGCCATTGAGCGCCGCAGCTTAAAATGTGATTTGATGTGAGTTTTTTTTATGAGCCAAGATTCTTGACTTTCGTTACTATCAGTGTGCTCAATTTATATCTGATGAAATGGTACGCTGAATAGTGACTTAGCGCTGAAGTGTACAAATTTTAACAGTTTTAAAACTCGAACTGAATACCTTAAATAAAATGGGAAATTTTCTTTTTTTTTTGGGGGGGGGGGGGGGTCAAAAAAGGTTCGTAGATGAAGTGAGTTTTTATATCTTCATCAGCAACAATATTCTATTTGCAATATTATTGACTTTCGAAAATCCTCCCATTACCCATCCAAGACATGCAATGTCATCCTGGCAGATGACTAGAAAAAAATTGACAGCTACAAAAAAGAAAAGGAAATGCATAAAAACTAAACATGTGCATGGTTGTGATTAGTGGTGAGTTCAAAATGCAATTTGTTCGTTAATTCTTTTGGTCCATTCATGTGTTGTGTAGTCAAGAGAACAGAATAGAACAACGGCGAAAGGGTTATTCTGTTTCAAATGTTGCATGCTGAAAGAACAGGAAATTTTATTAACCTCTCGCCGTTTCCCTAATGAAACGCCCCATTTTATGATTAAATTGCTTCTTTTCCTCTTTGCCGTTGTTGCTGTTTGCAGCGCTGCCTTCAATTTTATGGGCCGTCCGTCAAACAACGTGTGATTTATCACCGCCTTTTCTCGCTCTCTTCTCTCTCCTTGTTTCTTTTATTATTCTCAAAACAGTGAACGAGCAATTGTCCTGAAACGTTACTTGAGAACAATTTAGTATGAGTGCGGAACAGGAAGGAAAATCAAATGAGCGAAATTTGTAAGAGTAAATGTAGAAGCTGGAAAGTTGTTCCTACTTGTCAAAAATTTACAAAAAAAAGGAAGGAATCGATTTATGTGAATCTGATCTGCTTTCTCAATAGCATTTCTCGCTAATCATTGATCCGTGGGCGTTGATACTTAAAGTAGAACTGATATAATTGATATGAACGATTAGTTTAATACATTTAATAGTGATCAAAATGATTCTAATATATTTGCATAATTTTATGCTTTAAATTGGTTTCAATTTTGTTTGATTAAACTTTCCTTAAACAAATTTGCGATACAGTTGTACCGCTGTTTGTCATATGCACATCAATCGACCTTAATGAGAAATTAAAAGTTCCATACATATTAAGATGACTCATGTACTTTTTCCTAGGTACTCAGCTTAAAGTTTTAAATTATTTAAATATTAAAGTTGATCAAAGAAAAGATCCCTAAAATGGTTCGGTTTATACTAATTTGGACTTTCTATTATATTAATTGCTTTGCGAAATGTTCCTATTCGAAACCGACTGGTTATTAATTGCTTTCGAACGACGAAGCTATTATTTTATACTTGTTGATCTTTTTTATGCAAGTTTTTTCGCTTGATCGTTTTTGCGCTTTTGCTATAAAACATTCTTTGACTTCTTGAGGGACTTCACGCTTCAGTTCTCTATTTTTGAGTGATCTAAGTTGCTTTCGTTTTGAATTAAAATTGTTGGTAAAAAGCGATTGGGAGCGAATTGAGATCAAAGCCATTGTAGATCAGTGGTTGAGATGTCAGACGGCCAAACTGCAGGTCAGTGGTGCGAACCCTTTTTTACACACATGAAACCCCAACTTTAAGCACCCATCTCTACGCTAAATCCCTTCTAAATTAAATTATTTCCGCCTGTCGATCGAGAGCAATTCATCCGACGTTAGTCGGTTTATGTTTCAATACTTCACTTCGATGCTAAAATCTGTAGCTCTAAGTGACTACCACCCTGCGCTATTCTTTTAAACTGCCGCAAAGAATCAAAACTGCAATTTCAAAATGGGATTTTTTGGTGTTCAATAGCTTGTCATTACTTTGCCTTAATATTTTTGAAGCACTTCAAATTTCAATAGAAAGTCTAATTAAGTGGAGGTTTTTCGACTTTTGAAAATTTGTTGTCTTATGTAAAAATCTCGTACTTGATTTGGATTTTTGAGAGAACCCATCTTGTTTTAGTCGGCTGTTTTTCATTTGAAGGTTCCCAATTCAAGTTAACTGGTACCGTTCCAGTGTTGGAACAATTTTTTCAAAATTATTAAATATTAATATTAATGTTTCAAATATAGCTGATCAAAGTGATTATACGAAACAGATTTTGGGACTCCAACTATCAGGTCCTCTGCAGAACTGAATTTGCCAAGGCACCCCAATCAATTATCTGAACTTTAAAATTAATACTGGCCGTGCTTGGATTCTTATAAAGGTCAAAAAACGTTGGCAAGAACTACACTTAAAAAATGGCAGTTGACCATTTTATGTTTTGGCAATTTCATCATTCTTTATAGTGGATGAATGTTGTTTCTTTAATATTCTCTATAATTATTGATTTATTTCTTAGGGCTTGAAAATGCCGAGGAGTGTTTAGTTTATTGGATTGTTTTGATGTGGCATAAGATAAAGACATTTATATTGTTCCTCCATGAAGCTGTATACTGCGCTTGAGAGGAGATTTAAGTGTTCAAAGGGTGTATTTTTCAGGCATCAAAGCCCCTATTTTGCGCTCTCTCTCTCTCTCTCTCTCTCTCTCTCTCTCTCTCTCTCTTTCTTTCTCTCTCTCTCTCTCTCTCTCTTTCTCTCTCTCTCTCTCTCTTTCTCTCTCTCTCTTTCTCTCTCTCTTTCTCTCTCTCTCTCTCTCTCTTTCTTTCTCTCTCCTGCTCGTGTTTGTTCGTGACCTCAACCATGCTAAAGCTTATATGCTTCTTGCTGGATAGGCGACGTCTATGAAGAATTACGCATGTTGTGTTGTGTCATTATCAAGTGTAGGAAGAAATAACTGCATGACGTGATGTATGCATAGTTAGTCGGTTCAAGATACATGACATAAATGCTTTTCTGGCGTGTAGTGTGGAATTGACGTGAGACATAAATCATTATCCCACTTTTCTTTCAACTTGGAATGAGAATGGGGTGTTTCCTTCTCTCTTTCTCCTGTTTCTTGTAGTCTAAGAGTAGATAGGTTGTTCATTCATTCATTCAATCTTCATTTTGGTCGGCTGGTTGTGTTCTTCGTGTTCTGTTGTGTTGTGCTGGTGTATTATGAAGTGAATTAATTTGACATGTGTTCTATGCTCTGCTTGTGGAACAGATTCTATAAGGCTATTGACTCAAATGACGGCTGCTGTTATTAGATACATGAAATATATATAGGTAGATATTGAAAAGAGAAGAGAGTGATAGATAGAGAGGTATAGATGGTAGGAACCAGTTACCGTCAGCTTTTTAATGTAATGCTTCTACCATCCAAAACAGGCAACCGCGATTATGTAATGATGCGGACAATGGTTCTAACATGCATGTATCTGAAAAACAGTTTCTGGACTATTTTTCATAGTTAAGGATAAAATATAACAAGGAGGCGCGTTAATGTGCGCACGCACATAATGTTCCGATCCCGCTCATCCACATTCTTGACTTAATTGGCTACCAAATGATGAAGAGATAGAAAACTTTCAAAATTATACTTATCGTTCAATTAACAACCAATGGAATACATTAATACCACGGTGGAGAGCCGATAAAAGTTGTGGATAATAGCTACTAGAAAGGACAATAAAAAGAACAAACAATATTTTTGACCAAATCTCGATGTCGGTAATAAAAAAATCATAACAAAACCAAAATTGCGTCAGATAAAACCTAAACAAACAAATATAAACTATACTCCATTTAAAACGATGCGGGACCTGTCCTCAATGCAACTTGTTAACAGGTCCACAAAAAAGAAGTGCGAAGTTCAAAAATACGTTTCTGTTTATGAAAACAATTAATTTCAGTTATCAATGTAATTAGATATCAACTGAAATCACTAAATGTTAATTTATATCTCCATAAGAAGCAATTGAGACTTGTCATTGTCCAGTCTTCAATTGCGCAAACTTTCAAAGCCAACGGGACTTACGATTATTGTTATAAATTAAAAAGAAAACAAAAATCCTTTAAAATGAACAAATAAATAAAAAATCGCCAACATTTTATGAAATCGATAGTAACAATAGCAACAAAGCCAAAAACAAATATTTAAAGCTAAAACCGTCGTAAAGATAAAATTATTGCTCACTGGAAGTGGATTGTGACCTGTGTTTACAGAGAAGGAGCCGCAAATCGACCGAAAACTATTTAAAAAAGACGAAGCTCAAAAACCTAATTACGTTTTTGAATACAAACTTTCAAAAGTCATGACAAACTAAAGATTTCAATAAGAAGCGATGGATTTATTTGGAACACTTCAGGAAACCAATTGGGCCTTTTAATAATGAGACTAAGTCACGACCCCACAAAATAACAACAAATACCAAAAGAAGCCGAAACTTCAAACAGTTTTACATCACACTGTTCAAAGCACTATAATTATAATATGTTACCTGCAACAACTGTAAATCATAACTTTGTGCTCATCTTAACATCATCGAGTCTTCCTTTTTAAAGGACTACGTAGACATGACAACAAAAAGAATCTCAAAAATTGAACAGTACAGAAATCTGGAAAACTTATGAAACTGAATGGTCGAAGCAATCAGTCACAACATATAACCAAGCGCGAAGATATTATTTGAATTAACAAAAGTATTTAAGACTTTTAATTAGTGAGATTGAGCTACTTGGTGACAAAAATGAAAGCGAAAAGGATGTTGTTTTTCAGGGGAGACAAAAAGGAGATAATCTTTTTTTAAACTTATATTGAAAGTCAATAAAACAAACGGCTATAAACTGAAATTAACTAAGTTAAGTTATCCTCCCTGGGGAAGCAATTCAGACCTCTCGTTATCAGGTATATGTACTACAACAATAAAAAACAGGGAAACATAGGCAGAAACAAAAAAAATCTAAAAATTTTGCGAGATAAATGTGTCTCAGACAAAAAGCATAAAATTATTCAACAAAAACATATCCAGATACAAGTTTTTCCAAATTGTGCTTTTTCTCTACTATGCTTTACTTCAATTGGACTTAGGAATAATGTGATAATTCGACAAGGAAACAAAATAGCTCATAAAAAATGCAATTATGCTCAAAAATAAAAAAAACTTGAAAACGGGTAGTAAAACAAATATATTCAAAGTGATAGCAGACATTAGATAATAACTGAAAGAATTGTACAGTATCATTTAGACCTGATACAAAGCTAACTGGATCTTTTAATGGGGACACTCATTTATTGGGCTACATAAAGTATAATAAATGAAAACAAAACTCAAGAAGTCCATGAAATTTTCACAAAAGCAATTGGTCATATTCATAAAAACCACCAGCTTAACTCTGAGACCATAATATAATCTCGCTGGGACTTGTTTATTGTACATATTATCTGTCAATAATTGAGCCCTGATTTGAAATTCTTGTGAGTAATTTACATAAAAAACTTTTACATGGCGGAAATATTTTTAAAGAAAGTTCTGGCCCCATTAAAATCTAAATTTATTTATCGTCAGGGTCCATGGTGAGATCAAGATAAGCCCAGATATTTTGGCGCGTCTAACGAAACACTCAATTGTTTAAATGGTTGCGAAATAGATAGTTTTTTATACAAAATTTTTCAGTGTTAAAAATAAATAGTGCATTTTGTACAATTATCGGGTTTATGTTTGAAAAAATTGGCAAAATTATAATTTCAGAAGACTCTTAAAGCCAGTGGGAATACACCTAGCCCGATTTTGAGCTTAAGAAGAATATGGGCGCCATATTAATGTGTCTACTTCCAGCAAATTTGAAGCAAGTGGGCTAAAAAAAGCAATTTTGGTCCCATTTATGACGAAGAAAGTAGGAATTTTGAAAAATTTAGCATAAATTCTAGACAAAGAATGCGGATGGAACAATTCAGCAACCCTCCCCTATCTTATGAGATAAAATAAAAAACATTACAATTAACAATTTTTTCATATTTTAGCAAAATTGACGAAAAATTATACAAAAATACCGAAATTGTGAATAAAAAGAGCTGAATTACGTCTAATATTCACAAAACTTCAAACCTCAATAACTCCCTATAAAAAACGAAAATCGAAAAAATCTTTTTAATTCCATATTCTACGCTAGACGGGCTTTTAATGATACCACTCACAACTCTCTACGATGATTATATCGATCGGCCAAAATTGTCTGAACAAAAAACCCATTTGAGTATTTAGTTCCTCCCCCACTGAAGTGGGTCAGAGAAAAAATTAAGCTTGGTTCTAATTTATATGACATTCGTGAACTTGAAAGCAGTCAACTGTGCTTCCTTAGTAAGTTTCTATGGAATTGGTGAGCATTTTCTCTGATCAAGCAAAAAATTTCCATGCTTTTTTGTTTGCTCTCAATGCGCAGAGTTATCAAAGCATTTAATTTACTTCGATGGCCGTGAATTAAGGAAGCAGGAAAAATTGAACAAAAGATTAAAATTGGTACACTCGTGGATGAAATAATCTTTAAATAGAAAGTGGCTCTAGGGATGCTGCTGAATAATTAATTCGATGCTTAAAGAAAGCAAACAGAAAAAAAAACATTTTCCCGGTAGTTTGAATTGTTGATTGTTTTCAACAGCTGTTTTAAAATGGAGTACTTTTGCAAATTTGGGAGAGATGAAAAGCAAACGGACTAATTCTCTTCAAATGAGTGCTTCAAAATTGAAGTTAAGCAGAATTTAGGCAGCAAATGTTAATAAAATTAATGAACAATTCGGCGGCATTGATCTTATAGATTCCATTGATATCTTTTTAATATGAATAGGAGTTTAATTTTTCATCGGAAGTTTAAAAATTTCTAAATTTATGCTCATGCTATGCTGAATAAGCACTAGTTGTAACGTCAGTTGAGGTTTGGTTATGTTGCAATTTTAAATTAGGATCGATGAGAAATCGGGCAAGTTTCAAAGCTCCAGGCTAACCGCTCCAGAAGTGCCATTTATTTTCGCCGTTAAATTGAATAAAGATTCAGTTCATATTTATAGATACGAAATAAGGATTTGAAATAGCTTTATAATCCGATGGTTATTTTGACAGACTGACAAAATTTTGTGTCCTTGAAAAATTTGTATTGCGACCTCATATGAGAGAAGGAATTCGATGCTTGCCTGGCTTTTGACCTTCCGCCCTCTAGATATTCATCGGGGGAAGAGTAGAATGGTATCAGTCAATCCCCTTGCACAATAAAATACTTACACAAAGGATTTTTAAATTCGTTTTTGTTGAAGATCTGAGGATTTTAAAAATCTAGATTTCCCTTTAAGTTCAGGCAAAAATATGCGAAACACGGAAATTCATTAATTTTATCTGATTAATTCTTCAATTTCAAAGCAAATATAATTATAATTGGAAACCCTCGGAGCAAAAAGTTGTTCGAACTTAATGGTGCAAGTGTAATGGTTCTCGTTGTTGTTTCAGAAACAATCTCAGGAACAAACTGCCTCTTTGCACTCTTACTTCTCTCCTTCTCAGCATCCCCTTCCTATCTCTTCTGGTTCTGCTGCTCCCTCTCCTCCCACCTCAAACACCAGAGGGCGTTCCTCAGGACACTCACAAAACACAAACAACTCACACATGTACACAGACACTGCAGTAGTCACTCAGACTGACGCTTATGACGTCATTTTAAACATCAACGGTACCAGAAACAAGTCACTTACAAGAGGACTCTCAGATTCCGCCGCGAAAGATGATAGTGGGTCCCAGACAGACCAATCGATTCCCGGGTTTCTGCACCAGCTTCCCCATAAATTCATATCTCATCAGGCATCCGACGCCGATTCCAAATCAAACGTCGCAAGCGACGACGATGACGGACGTGACAGTTTGTCCCATATGGAGGAACAGATCGCGGATGCAGTAGCAAGCCAACAGGACATTATCAATCCAAGCGAAACCCCACCTAAATACAGTGGAAACATTTCCTACACTGAGGTAACCGAACGTACGGAATCCAACGATTCGGCGTATGGATCAGATTTTGGCGTTGAACGACATGCAATTGACGAATGTGTAAAACAGCAATCAGCCGTGTTTAAAGAGCTACCCATGGACAAGGTTCAAAACCAGATTCCTGTCCTTTTTGACGGTAACGGAAACATGGTCAGCTCAGACAAGGACCAAATGATGACAATTAATTTTCAGCCATGGCCCAGCAACGAGGGACTTTTCAGTAGCAAATACGATCAAGAGAACAACCAGAAAGGAGCCAGCAATAGCAATAGAAACATTTCTTTCAGACAGAACTATCTTTCCAAGAGTAGTTTCAACACCTGTTCCACTAGTCTTCGTCATAACTCAAGGAGCAAAGTCGATTCGCCTTCCTATAAGGTAAGCGTTAGTTCTCGTTATTACTATTGCTCGGCATCACTTTTAGCTGCGGAAAGGATAGTAACACTCAAAATAACCAAATGGAAAGCTTATTTTAGTAAAGCAGTTTGCGTTTTTAACTGATAGAGGTATACTTTTTTCAAAATTTCTTGCGAGGCTCTGTGGGCTACTTGGCAATCCGCTTTGCAATCCAGGTGACTGCAGTTTATTTTCTTGATTTGTTTTGAATGCGCTTTTCTATGGTCTTTTTGGCGGTTCACCTATCTTTGTTTTGCTTTGGCCCGCTCTAGACATATGATAAAATAAGTAAAAATTGTTTGTCTTACATTTACATTGAGCTCTAAGGTCCGAAATTTCATGCTTTGTTCAGAAAACAGTTCTTGCACAGATTAAATTTTCTCTTCTATTTTTGCACCGTCCCTAAATTTTTTGCCGCAAATATTTGCCGTTTTATGTTCTATGTTTTATGGGGTTTTTAATATTTTTGCGTTGCCAATAATTCTAATTGATTCTGCTGCTTTGTTTCTGCTTGCTTAGTTTTCAAATTTTTTTAATACTTCTTTGCTTAGTCAACCTGAACTTCTATTTTTAGTTGAGAGAGTGAACAAAATTTGTGGTCGTTTGGCACAGTTATACATTCTCAAGGGTGTAATGAGACAAAACATTATAAATTATCTAGAAGCAACTCAATTGTATTAGTTGTTGTAAATCGTGCTTTGAAGCTAAACGATCTGAGAGGTCGGTTATCAAATTAAGCGTGCAAAAATTAACCTTGGAATTAAGCCGCTGTTGAGTTGCTGATAATTTTGTGGGCTATGGTAAGCATGAGTAGATAATGCTGTCTTGCGTACATGTTTGTGTGGTCTTTCATGTTAGATCCGGTTGTTCGTACGTGTCTGTGAATAGTGGAATGTTGTGCCAATTCGATTGAATGAACTCCTGAAAAGTGAGGATCGTTTCTCTTGAGCGATTTATGGCTTTATAAATCCTGCCATATGTTGGCTGAAGTTCTGATAACAAATTCATGAATTCCTCGGAAACGTTCAAGTGTGAAATTATTTCAATCCTCAATTGAATGCCCAATTGTTTTTTTTTCAAATTTGGGCTGTTTAGATTTTTGAAGAGATCAATGCGTAACCTATCGATAGATTTAAATCGGACCTTTTTCTGACCTTTTTCGTTCTAGGTTTTTCCTTCAAATGTTTTATATGAAAATTCAATGTCAAAGGGAAGACGTGATTGTGACATTTCACTTTTTTCACACTTGACTTCTGACCTCTCGCTTAACTAAGTTTCGAATTCGTTCAATACATTTATGCATCATTCTGAAAAGTAAAATCAACACGAGACAAAACGATAAAGTCCATTCATTAATAGTGCATTAGGTTGTTATCATTATTGGCTCCCTAACGAAATTTGGGATTGTATTAGTCCTGCGGTCTTTTTAATGCAATTTTTTGCTTGAACAATTTTTATTACGTTTTTGACTGTTCGGCCTCATAAACGGGATGAACGGGTCAAGCGCTGAGGGCATTAAATTCTCTTAGAGCCTAAGGGCTGGCTCACTAGTCTCTAATTATGCGAATCGCCGAAGCTGTTTAAAAGACATAATTTCATGATATGAAGGTTGGTTCTTAAGAGTTTCACCCTCCCCCTTTAACTCATCACCCCCGCTCATCCCTCAACATGAGTTTCAGTTTTTGTCAAAGTGAGATCATATAAAACTTAGTCTTTTTTGACATAAATAGGTTTGAGAAAGTCTATTTGTTGTTACAGGTTGTCAAACCTCGTTAGAGCAACTGCTAGTTGGCATTGGTAATCAGCGTCATAGCCTTCAACTTAGAAGAAGTATTGATTGTAATAGTGAATTCTGACTATAGCTACGCACAATAGTAGAAAGCTTTTTAAAAAATAGGCCGTCATTCTTTTGCTTTTTTGCCTTATCTGTTTCGATCTAAGAATCTTTTCCGTTTGTGCCCCCAAGTAAGTTTAGTAGGGTGCATAGTATTTGCGCCCCCTACGCAAGTGCCATATTTTTATATAATGATTTGCACGTGCTCTGTAACTGGATGTTGCATAAAGTACTAGGGGGCACAAACGAAAAGATCCCAATCTATATGTCGGCAATGGGGTCAATGATGCCTACTATTCGGAAATCTTTCGGCTATGTTGTAGCTATCGTTCGTTCTTTTATTAAAGATTTTCGTTTGAATTCTTAGCGTATCACCGCGAAGAAGTTCTATCAGAGGTGAGTAGGGCTCTTTTCTAGGGCTCTTTGCTCGAAAAGCTGCAAACAGAAGCTGAATTCCGAGGAATTGGTTCGGAACTACTTAACACTCAAAATGATTAATTGCTCTCGAACGAATTGGAAGCATTTATTTGAAACGTTTGTGTCTTTATGCAAGATTTTTGCTTGGTCGTTTTGTTCTAGAACATTCTTTCCGTTTCACTTTTTGGGTAATATTTTCATGCTTTACTTCTTGCGTTCACTAAATTGCTCCTTTTCAGTTGTCTGTTGCGAAAACAAAAGTGATTGTATAGCATTAGGTGATGATGGCCGAGCGGATAGTGATTGTATGTATTCTACTGGAGGTTGGGGGGATCGAAACCCTCCTTGGTCGGACTCCTTTTTTGCACTCATGTTTGCAAAAAAATTTCTGAATTAAATTGCCCCGCCTGTCGTTCGAGAGAATTCATCCGACGTTATTCGGTTTATATATTCTTTTGTTGCTGGTCATAGCTTGAGAAACTTGTAGTAGCTCTCTTAGAGTAGCTGTTTAGCTTATCGGTCGAAAAAATGTTGATTCCATTCACTGATTGATCACATCGTTTTTTAGTTTTTTCACTATTTTTAGCTGTTCAATTTGCTCCTATTAGCGTTTTTAAGGCTTCAAACCGAAATGAAATGAAATAATCAAGTGAGGGCACTAACGACCTGAACTGTTTTTATCACGTATAACAAACGTTCATCTTTTACTGATTCCATATAGAAATGGTTTAAAATATGATGTTCAATAAATCAAAAGGGAGACATATTAGATGCCAGATTACTGGTTGTGTGTGTGTATGTGTGTGTGTGTGCGTGTGTTTTTGTGTGTGTGTGTGCGCGCGTGTGTGTGTGTGTGCGCGTGTGTGTGTGTGTGCGCGCGTGTGTGTGTGTGTGTGTTTGTGTTTGTGTGTATGTGTGTGTGTGTGCGTGTGTGTTTGTGTTTGTGTGTGTTTGTGTGTGTGTTTGTGTTTATGTTTGTGTGTGTGTGTGTATGTGTGTGTGTGCGTGTGTGTGTGTGTTTGTGTGTGTGTGTGTGTGTTTGTGTGTGTGTGTGTGTGTGTGTCTCCATCTCCAGATAGGGCTCACGGGCAGTGCTGCCCTTATCCCGCCACATTTTGGTCCCGAATAAGACCTCTCCATTGCTTTCTGTTCTGGGCTGTTTCCTTGCACAGGTCGAACCATTCAGTCTCCCATTTCTTCGCTGACATTTTCGGTGGTTTGATATGCTTCTTTACTTCGTCACGAACGATTCTTCGCCAGGTCTTGCGTATGCCGCCTGGGGGTCTCTTCCAGTTATCGCCCTTTTCGAATTCGAGCGCTGCGTTTGGAATTTCGGACGGATTCATTCGGAGGACATGCCCTAGCCATCGCAAGCGTCTTGTTTGGATCGTCGTGGCAAGGGAATCACATTTTGCAATGGTGGTGATACTTTCAGCGGGGAGGTCCTGTCCTTTGTGGAGAATACGTCGAAGACATCGATTTTCGAAGGATTGCAAACTGTTTATATCAGAATTTTTTGCTGGCCAGCTCTCGCAACCATACAAGAGTACACTTCGTACGCATGCCTTGTAAATCTTTACTTTTACAAGCTGAGGGATGCTTCTCTGGTTCCAGATGTTCTTAAGGTTTTTGAAACTACCTGCAGCTTTGCCTATCCTGGCCTTGATTTCAGATGTTACGTTGCCGTCGAGCTGTATTTTACTTCCAAGATAGGTGAAGTCTTAACACGTTCCAGTTCTTCGCCGTAGACGTGGAATTTCTGATTGATGTCCTGGGAGCAGAATTTGGTTTTGCCGACGTTCAGGTAGAGGCCGACTGCCGCTGCATTTCTGGCTACGTTGTCGAGTAGCCTCTGGGCGTCGTTTCCATTATCATCCATTAGACAGATGTCGTCTGCAAAATCGAGGTCGGCAATTATCGTGTCATCCAGAGACACGCCTACGTTGTCATTGCGGAGGGCTTCTTCCATTATCCAGTCGATTGCGAGGTTGAATAGGAAGGGGGCCAGGATCGAGCCTTGCCTGACACCGCTGAGGATACTGAATTGGCGGGACAGGGTGCCGTATACTCGGACTTGGCTGTAGGTCTCTGCGTATAGCATTCGTAGCACGTTGAGGAGTGTGTCTGGTAGTCCAAGGTTCTCACAGATACGCCAGATGCATTTTCGATCCACGCTGTCGAAGGCGGCTTTGAAGTAAGACATTTCTTTGAAAGAAAGACATTTCTCTGTCACAAAGAATCAGAAAATAGATCGATGTTTTGGGAACTAAAAGTTTCACAAATCAGAAGAGATGAGAGCGGAAGTGATTAGCATTTTAAATCATTTTTAGGAGCGTTTTTACCAATCTATTGAAAGATTGTGCTTGCTTGTTATGCGAAATTTTTTAGATTTTTGTTAAGCAAATCATACCGGGCTTTTTGCCGATGTTGTCTGTATGATCATTTTCTCAGAAAATTGAAATCAAAATTGAGAGCTGTGCATAACATTTGATACAAAACATTTGATATAAATAGAATCATGATCTGCAATTAAGTTCACATCTTGTTGTCTGTTTGAGTAATAATAGTTCGAATATTATTAAATGTTAAGGAAAATTGCACTTTTCACATGTTTTTTAACTTGTTTGTTCACATGCTGATATTGCCATTGCTGTTGATCATAAATATTATTTACAAAATCTCATCTCCGTTTTCTCTCTCTCTCTCTCTGCCTGTTTGTTTTGCTTTGTTTATTTATGTCTGAAAGAGGAGGACATAGTTTTAAACCATCCTTCATTTTTGATGCCGTAATCAGTACACGTAGCTATAACAAGTACTATTTTGACTTGTGCGCGTTTTGCACTTGAGCTTTTGTGTCTTGAAAGAAACTGGAAGTAACAAACATATGCTCACTGCAATTGATAAGCTTCAAATGAGAGATTTAATCAGTCATGGCTCCAAAACGTGTTCTAGTTCCCTTTCACTTATTTTTAACCTTATTTTTGTGCGTGTATGCTTCATTCATGTATTAAATCCCCCTCCCTCCCTTCATTTATTGCTGTTTCTGCTGCTGTAAGCTGCAAAATTGTTTCATTTTTCATAATTTCATTTGCAAATGTAATGTTCGCCTCATCTCTACTGTTAGCTAACTTGCATTGTAAAAGGTGTAATTAAAGGCATTGTTAAACAAGATCAAATTGAGGAATGGAATTATCTTTGAACCAAATCTGAAAATGATGCCTTACAAGTTGCCCGTCACCATTCCCCCCCCCCCTGCCCCCCTCCTCAACCCTGTCATCCGTCCCTCTTTCCTTCAGACCTCCTTTTGGGGTACCCCTCTACCCAACCCCATTTGCCTCCTTGGCCCCTAACCCCTTTCCTCTCTTGTGTCGATAGAAAGTGAGGTTCTTAAATTTTGGATGGAAAACGGAAAGTCAGAAATAGTGGAAGCCCCGAAGGAGGTTTAACACTTCATTGTTATCTGCTGAACAACCCTCTTTCTTCCTCGTACTTAATAATGTTACCATAAAAGGTAGCTTAGTTAACTGCTGTTACACGCAGTGACTTCTAAAGTCAGGCTGGATCACCTCAACTTCAACCCCCCAATTATCCTTTGCAAGAGTTAACCCCACCCCTCCCCTTCCACTCTCCGCAAGCGTTGCTTAACCTTCACGGCTTTGACGCAACTTTTTGATTCCTGCCACTGCAAGTTTTGCGAGTTGTTTCCTAATATATTTTGGGCTCACTTATCGACTTCCCCTTATACGGAAGATAGTACACAACCAGTACCTTGTACACACAAACAAGCATATCCCCTGCTTGAGGTTACGTAATCAGTAAGCTCTGTTTGAAGGCTGAATGTTTGAATGGAGGGAGTTGTATTTTATTGTGTAGTAAAGTATTGTATCTGATAATGCTGCTTTACCTATCCCCTCTCTATCTCTATTCCATCTTTGTCCCTTTTTAGAACACATCCTAATTTAAACCAAGGAAAAGTGGAACAAAAAGTCGAGGACCAATTTGACCAAATGGCAATTGTGAATAAATGGGTTTTCAGTTGGGATAACAAGCGTCAGCTCCAGAAATTAAGAGCGCAAGTTTTCTTCGCGATACCTCAATTAAAAGTTCCATTAAAACATGAATGTATTATTTCTGAATGTAGACTTTATAGCTATGGTAGTTGAAATGTCGTTTTTTTTCCGGAATACAAATTTTTAATGCTTTCATTATTCAAATGCGAGTTGGTTAAAACTATTTAACTTAAATATATTTTACACCAAATTGCTCACAAATAAAATGGAACATTAATTTTTTTCGTCTCTACTCGATTTTACATGAATTGGATGAGTTTTGGTCTAATAGTCTTACGGAGTGAATTTTTAACTTTAATATATTTTTTGAGCCCATAGGCCTGCAAACCTAGAGATTTGAGTTAGGAAATATTTTTGCTCAACCAGTACAAAAATATTTTGTATTTTTGGTCAACCACACTATTAGTCATTATTCTCCATATCACCATGGGGAATTTTATTTACAATAACCAGTCCTAACAAACACATCAAATCAAGCCCGCTTGTGGTAGAAAATTATTTGTCAAAATTGTACGGAAAAGGTCCTAACTTTAAATTTTTGTCGGATGTCGGCTAATTAGAGATTTTGCGGTCCTGTGGTTTTCACATTTTTTACATACGTAATTGCAAATTCAATTATTCGGGGTTTCCGTTCTTCTGCATTAAATGGACCAATTTATTGAAAATTTTCAAAACTATCGCCTTTCTCCGTGGAAAAAATTGTTTTCATTTGCATGTCTAAACAAATAAATGCGTGTTTTATGCATTACTGGTGTCTATATCATAAATAATAAGGGTTTCGCTCCACTTAGTTTTGCGGCCTTTCATAAGTGAGAGAAGCCATTATAACTATATGGCACTATAAGGGTGTAAAATAGCAGTTGTAGATAGTAAAGTTTACCCTCGGGAGGGGGGGGGGGGGGGTGGGGTGGGAGGGAGTGAGGGAGGAGGAGGGGTGGATGAAAAGGAAACAACTTCAAGTTCTCTGCTGCACTCTCATTACGTCATATGTTTTGTCTTTCAATATTTATGATAAAATTAGTTCACTCCTTGCAGCAGACGGGTGGGTTGATGTTAAACTAACATGTAAGCTGAACTGATGGCCATAAATTGGGGATTAAGGCCTGTTATGTAATTGATCACTGCCAACGATAACTATGAAGCATTGCAAATAAACACACATGGGCAAGGCACAGTGATGGTTTCAGTGAACGATTGTATCACGTTATTAGAGCGAGGATTTTTGTCTTATCTTCAGGAATTGTGTTTGACTAATGCCTTCAACTGCTGAATATGAAATCGATGATTTCTTATTATAACGCCATTTTTCATGAACTTTTTGTCAGTTGGCTAATGTGATATTCTTTCACTGATTGCTATGTAGTTTCTGTCAAGAATTAAATATTTTTTCGAGGTTGTACAATTCGTAAATGAGTTTCAACTGACAGTTTTAACCGTAAGTTAGAAGCCGAATTGGCTGAAAATCTTAAAGAAGTGCCGCCGTGTATACGGTGCAGAGACTATCGTCATAATGACGATTAAATGCCTTCAAAAGAATTTTGCAGTAATTATGTTATTCCTGCTGGTCTCTTGTGCGATTTTTCGTAATGCAGACTTTTCGTCTGATTGTTTTTTGTCTGACAATTTGAGTTTTCGTCCTCAAAAACGGGATAAACATGTAAAAGACGGAGGCTGTTACCAACAAGATCGTTCCTTTAAAAACGTGCCGCAAAAAACATTGACAATGTTGAAAATGGAAATAAACACACGTGATAGTAACAACGATTTGATTCGGTAGCTAAGCTATGATTTAATAAAACCGTTTCAATAGTTACTAATTTCTCCAACCGACTACTTGGCTTCCACGACAGAGGCTCGGAATTAAAGGGCTAAGCAGATAGTTCTCTTCGAGCTTTACTAGGCTGTAAGTATGCGACCAATCGGCACTGTTGAGGAACTATAAATTTACGGTGTGTAGGCGGTTCTAAGAGTTTGACATCCCGCTCCACCTCCCCACTTTATAGAATGTTGAGCATTGAACCCTACCGCTAATAACAAGTTCCCTTTGCATCATTGTTAGATACGTAAACGTTGAAAGGTCTGGATGGTTATACCTTCAGTGTTAATTAGTTTAGAGGTAGAGTCATCGGATCTAGTCTGTTTCGCCCCCCCCCCCCCCAGCTTAGTGAGCATAAATTTTTTATGACCCCTCAGGCGCACGTGCTATTTTCTTACGTAGTAACGTGCTATATAACAACATATAATTTGTAACTGGGGGTCATAAAAAACACTGGGGGGGGGGGCGAAACAGAATAGATCCGAGTCATCTTTAATTGCTCTCGAACGAAGTTTGAAGCAATTATTATAAACGTGGGATTTATTCTGCCCCCCCCCCCCCCCCCACCAGCTCAGTTGACATACATCTTTTCCACACCCAGGTGCACGTACACAGTAACCTGCTATACAACAATAAATAATTTGTAAGTGCACAATAAAACATTGGGGGAGAGGGGGCAGAATGGATCCATTTCTCTTGATCGTTTTTTTCTAGAAGATTCTTTAGAATTCGCTTCGGGAGTTACTAGCTGGCTCCTAGCGAATCCAACCGCTTGACGGTTGTTTGAGAGCGATTCGCCCGACGTTAGTCGGTTATGTTTGTTGTTTTAGTTCGGTGGATACCACCACCACCACAACAGGTCCAAACTAGCAGTTCACAAACAGAAGTCTTCAAAGACAACCGCCACATCCGAAGAATCCTCCTGGACTTCTAGGAACCCCACGACCTTTTTCACTCCTATACACTTTGGGGCACCGCATTCGACAATACCTCTTCCACAGTCGAGGAACTCGCCTACAACTACCCACGATGCGCACGTGAACAACCTGGCGTTCCCAGTGTCCGCAGCTTGCACGTCTAACGCAGTCATGTTTGGCGGGGCTTTCAGAAGTCTGTGTACCACTGGGACACAATAAACATTAAATGAAAATTAACTCTGAAGAGATCTAATTAACTGGACGTATTTTTGTGGAAAATTATGGTCAGAAACTAGTTTTGATCCAACTGCTGGACGCTTTAATTGAACACATAAATTAGATATCAAAATTTTGATTTTATGCCAGAGTGAATTATAGGCGTGTATGGTTTTGACGACATTATTTAACGACGAATTGCTACTTTTAAATCTCGGAGTTGCAGAAAGGGTTCCAAAGTTTAAGTCACGAATTCATATTTTTCATGGGAATTTCGCTTTATTTGACCCAGATTGATGTTCGATCGCAATAGTTATAATTTGGCTTATTCGGTCTCACGAATATTATACAAAGACTAAGATGGGACGGGGTGGTAACGGAAAGTACCCAAATTTTTTGATAACTCTTAAAACGTCCAACTGTTAAAACGTCCAACTGTTTGATTATTTTGGATCATAAATATAATCTGTAAATACTTGTGCGTTGTGTTTGAATAGAAACAATTCCCTTGTGCGTTCTTGTGAAAACATAAAAACTAGAAAAGCAAATTTTTGGTTCAAAAAAACTCAAAAAAGTTTAAAAGTTGTTCATTCGCTACCACTTCTGTTAATGTCTTATCTCAGAGCAGTACAATGTAAAACCATCAATTTATAAGTGATTATTCGGCACCTAGAAATAAATCAGTTTCCAAGTGCTTCAGAAAGTATTTGAACTTGTATTGTAATTCATTGGCTTTACTCCTCTCAGAACCCACCTTGTTACCCTGATAGTAACTGACTTGATTAGTTGATTAGTGAATTGAAATATAACGTGCTTTTTTGAATCCCCCCCCCCCCCCCACTATTATGGCCTTTTAGTTACAATACACAGTGGGTGTGGATTATTAACATCCAGGGTCCTTAAGGAAAAATGAGTTAAAAAGTTGAACGGGATGGAATGGCTGGGGAAATATGGATACTGGCTTCTCGTGTTTAAACCCCGTTGTCAACTTAAACCGTAAACTTGTCGTTGATTAAATATTAACTTAAAGTTGCGAAAAATTTTCGTTCTATGCTTCAGTTTAAAAATGTTTTTACTTAAATTGCGTTTGTTTTCATACAGCAGTACGTATAGATAAATTGATTTGGAATTGTATTATTAAGTAGTTCTTGGAGATTGTGCAAATGAATTTAGTTGTTGATAATGATGCTGATAGTGATTATGGAAATGAAGAGTGATTGATCTGTCTGTCTAGTTAAAGCCACCCCAATTCCATTAATAATTACAGCTACTGTTACAACCACTATAAATTTGTGAGACTTAACTACTATTATATGCAGTGTCGTCTACCTGTTGTGTTTCGTTACATGCGCCCTTTGAGTAAAAGCTAACTATCTGCTTTAACTTATCATGAAATGTTCGTATTTTTGTATTGAGAAAATTTAAAATTTTCGTCCAACTCACTTTTTTATTGAGCTATTAATTACAAAAGAAAAATGGGATCTTTTCCGTTTGTGCCCCCCCCCCCCCATACATTATGCGCCCCCCAGTTGCGGAACAGGCACGTGTCATTACATAGTAAACCATTTACATTCATAGTAAAAATATGGCACGTGCGTCGTGGGGGTGGGGGGGGGGGGGGGGTAAATAATATGCACGCACTAAGCTGGGGGGGGGGGGGGGCACAAACGGAAAAGATGTTAAAATTGAAATGTACCCTTATGACGGTACAAACTGTCATCTTAGGATGCGATATATTGCGTAGATCAAAGAAACTGAACTATTTTACAGGTAACTTAAAACTACCAAGTGCCATTGCAAAATGATTGCACGTGGATTAAAGCTAAGCAGTGGAAAAATTCGTAAAGATGATTAAACTATATCGGAAAATTTTTACTTCCACTTATTGGTTTAAAGCAATTTGTTTCTATTTTTGCATTGAATGAAGGCTGATAGAATATATCGAAATTTGTTGGAAACAATGTATATCTGGAAGAACCCACAGCTTGGGAAAAATGATATTAGTTTTGTGAATTACCGTATCTGAAAATCAAACCATAAACCCACAGTTGGTGAAAAACATATCTACCACGAGAACCCAAAGATATTTGACCAAAAGCAAAATTGGCTGGTGTGAAATTTTGTGAAAAAGCAACCTTTGAGCTACAGTTTGAACGTACCAAAAAAGTTTTACACAGCATCCCAAACACTTCAAGAAGGAAGAGAGTCACCAGAATTTTTAATTGGTCTCGAGCACGGAGTTTGACTTAATTGTAGTTAGCGTGTTGATCTTTAATGCAGAAGTTTTGCTTGACCGCTTTGAATTTTCGAGAGACCTACGCTTGATTTTTTCGGTTTAAGTGACTTAAATTGCCCTCATTCACAAATGTCAGCAGCTGAAGTGGCGGCCGTTCACTACTAAAAACCAGATGAAAAGCGCGACGAAATTGTGGTATACCTTTTTACTTTAAATTGTTTGTTTATGGTTAATAGTGTTTATGGCAAATAATAGCCTCTAATAACCCCTCAGTGAATTTAGTTACTTAGTTACTACTCGCTCATCGCCTACGGAATCAGGCTGCAATAGATTTGAGCTCCCACTATCGATGTTAGTTGATTATGTTTCAATAATTATTCTCCCAAACTTGCAATTAAAAAAGATTCATCTGCAATTAAAATTTTTCACAAACACTTTAATAACCAGTCAAAAAATTGATTTTTGGGAGAGTAATAGCTTTAAAATGTTGCCTATGTAAACTTAAAGAAACCTTTGGGATAATCCGGTCGATGGAATTACGCAAATTGAATACTATGAAAATTTAAATTGATTCCTAATATAACGAGGGTCGTAATTGCACCATTTTTTCCCGTCTTCTTGGAAAAGAAGTAAATAAAAATATATTTCTTTCAAAAATCTGATGACAAACTCAAAATGAATAATAGGAGAACGGTTACAAAGTTCCAACAGAAAAACTAAAGAAGAAAACCAATGCAAACAATAATGCTCGATCAATTAAAAGCTTTTGATACAATTAAGCAATCGTGAAAATCGGTGGATTACCCAAGTAACATAAACAGTAAGTATATCATTCCTGCCACTTAAACCAATGTGTCAGAAACCAAAGTGTAACAGCTGCTCTCCCCCTGTTTCACAAAGATTCACACCGCCTAGTTCAATCTGAGTGGTTACAAAATCTTTCCGGATACTTCGTTTATGCAGTTTGCTTTTGTAACTGTATATCCGTTCTGCTGTACTTACCGTTGCATTAACTACTTTAACTAACTTAGTTTTGGCTTTTTTATCAACTGAACTGGGTCCACAGATCACACTATACGGGATCTCTATAGGTTTACCAGCTCAATCGTTTTGATGAAACAAATCAAAGGCAAAAACATATGCCTGGGAAGCGAGTTAAAGATTGCAAATCAGGACACAGAAAAATTGAATTCAATTGAATTCACTGTTTGAGACGCTTTCGACACAAGACACAATAGTGGATAGAATATTGCTCAAGACAAATTTTTGTATCAGGACACAGTTTTAATTTAACAATTATACTGCTCAAGTGTTTGGTTTTGGCAACACGCAGTAACGAATATACTGCTCAAGACTATATTATTTCAACAATTTTATTGCTGAGTTTATGTGCTAGCTCGAGTTGCTGGGCTGACAAAACAACTTGTGAGTTCTTTTCTTTTTTTGTTCAGTTTGGTAACAACTTTTTTCTGCTTACCTGGCATACGCGGCTGTTTCTGATTTGCTGTACACAGTTTTTTTGCTAAGGGTTTGGATTATCCGGATAAAAATAGAACACAGTAATAGTTTTTGTTCTACGCATTTATTTGGATCCGTTTTGAATCTGCGCTGAATTTCCACTTCCTACGCATTTTTGTTATTCAATAAGCTCAGCTCCAACATTGCCGACCCTGTTTTCCTTCGTGAAAATATCATCGCCAGTTGGTAGTACTGCAGCGAGTCTCACTGCTGGCCTCTTGTAGTATCCATCCTTCGTTCGGATTTTCGCTAATCGAATCACTCCGTCGGAACCTTCAAAGGTTTCGGTTATTCGACCCAGATTGTAATATCCGCGTTTGTCACTGTCTTCACTAACCACCCAATATCAACCTGCTGAAGACTTCTGTCCGTTGTGGTCCGTCATTTCTTTCGACTGTTCAACGTTGGCAAGTACTCTTTACGGAATCTGTCCCAGTTGAGTTCTGCGTAATCTTGTATTCGTCGGAAGATCTTTCTATGATCAACAAATTGCTCAGTTCCCGGTAAATACGGCAAACAAAGGTTCTTGTTGCCAAGTTGGAAATGGTTTAGAGTAATAGCTTCTAAATCGGTGGCATCAGAACTGACCGGTGCATAGATCCTATTCAACAAGACACATCGTGGTTGACAAAACGTCTTCCCTGACTGATCGATTGCCCAGCACTGCGTACATTGCCTTCGTGCAACTCCTAACCAATCGTTCCCACACTCCTCTAAAATGTGGTGCTGCAGGTGGGTTGAACTTCCATCTGATACCTTGTTAAATCAGATGTTTTGCAGTTTGCTCCTTGTTCCATGCTGCTATATACTCTGCCAAATCTTTTTCAGCTCCAACGAAGTTTGTCCCGTTATCAATAATCATTTGACCGGTTTGCCTTTTCAAACAATGAATCGCATAATTGCGTTCAGAGAACTATCAGTGTCTAATTTTGGTACAATCTCTATATGTACCGCTCGTTAAGTAAGGCATGTTAATAGACAGCACCACCGCTTTTCGTTTCTTTGACCAATCTTTACTGTCAATGGTCCGAAATAGTCTACGCCCTCATTCGAGAACACTGTTGATGCGACTAATTGTTCCTCAGGTAGATCTGCCATTACTGGAGCCTTTGTTTGGGCTCTTCCCTTTCGACATCTAATGCATTTGTTTTTGATCGATCTCAAGGCATTTCGTATGCCTAGGATCCAGAATTTTTGCTGAACTATGTTTCTGAAGTGTTCAGTACCTTCTTGATGATTATTCTTATGTTCATTTCGCAACAATAATTCAACTACATGGTGCTTCCAGTGTAACAGTATTTGATGCTTGGTTTTGAAATTCAATTGACTTTTACCTATTCCGCCTTGGGCACGAATGAGTCCTTGCTGGTCAAAGAATGGTGACAACTGGATAGTTTTGCTGTTTTTTGGAATTTCCTCTTCAAACATGAGAGATTTCATTTCTTCGGCAAACTCTTTTTGCTGCTGTAGTCTGAAGATGCCTGCTTGTGCACACTCTCTTTCTTCAACACTCAGTGTTTTTGTTGCCGGTTTGTGTTTTTTAAATACTGGCTGCACGTATTCCAGAGTATTTACTAGTCGATTGAAGTTGCTGAATTGTTCCCACTGAATCATCGGTTTCTTTTCCTCAGCCTTCGCTGAGAAGACCATTTGGTCGTTTTGTTCGTCCGAAGCAAATGTTAAATTTACCTGTTTAGGCCATTCGTTCTCTGGTTGTTTCAACTAGGCCAGCCTAGTAAGCCATTCGGTTTTCTTAAGTTTGTCAACATTGATCGCTCGAGTCCTGATGTCAGCTGGATTGTTAATAACACTCACATGATTCCACTGTGAAACATTAGCTGTATCCAAAATCTCAGCTACTCTGTTTGCAACAAACACTTCTTGCTTACGGGAGCTGTGAATCAATTGCAGTACAGTAGTGGAGTCTGTCCAAAAGTTAGAACTGTTAATATTCGATTCGTTTTCCTTCAGTATAAGCTCTTTAAGTCTCACCGCCATCACTGCTGCTTGTAGTTCCATGCGTGATAGAAAAGTGTGTTGCATCGGTGCGGCGACTCTGCACTTTCCGATTATAAATGCTAAGTCTGCTGAGTATTCTTTGGGCTTTGACCGTAGGTATGCCACTGCGCACTTTGTGTCTTCAAATGCGCCGGCAAACAAGTGTTCATTTTTCAGTTTTTATTTGTCCTTGGTTGTGCCGAAGTATCTTTTATCATTGCTGGTTTATGCTACTTCTGGAAGCTGCGCTTTCCACTTCAGAAATTCTTCGTTATGTTCTACTTAGTTGTCCCAATGTTTTCCATTTTTTTCCAGATGCTCTTCAGAAGTACTCTCATATGAACACTGAGTGGTGCAAACAGTCCAAGATGATCAAACACTGAAGAAACTAGAGATAGATCTTCCTTTGGGTGATTGGGGTCTCAACTTCTTTGCTTGTACCTCTACAAACCTGTAGACTATCATCGGTGATCGTCCACTGAAGCCCAAGCACGGATGAACTTTCCTTAATGGGTTCTACTTCAAACTGTTTTGTGTTGCTGATTGATCTTAAGTCCCCTGGGATTGCGTTTGTTACCTAGTCGCTGTTGGTGATCCAGTTCTTCAGTTCAAATCCATGTTTTGAGAGAAGAGGTTGCAGTTGTTTGAAAACCTTGATTGCGTCTTCAGGTGTTTCGACAGGCTTGATGAAATCGTCCTTGTAAAAGTTGTTTTGGATTGCTTTTGCTACAATTGGGAATTCGTCCTCGTTATCAATCGCTACTCGCTTCAGAGCGTAGTTGGCACATGTTGGTGAAATCTTTGCTCCAAAAACATGACGTTGGTACTCGTATATTTGAACAGGTTCGTTCATTATTGGTCCCCACAGGAATCTCAAGCAACTTTTATCCTGTTCAAAAACTTGCACTTGCAGAAACATAGATTAAATATCTGAGGTTAGGGCTTTTGGTCCCTCTCGAAATCTGAATATTGTTCCAATAAGTCAATGTAATGGATCGGGTCCGGCCAATAGCTTGTCATTTAGGTATACTTCTTTCTACTTAGCTGCAGCGTTGCAAAAACGGCGGATTTTGCCCGGGTTGTTGGATTTTAGTACTGGATGGTGCGGCAAAAACCATTCCTTTCCGAAAGTGCTTCTCACTTCCGATTTCTTCAAGATCTTCACGAATCCTTTTTCAACATCTGCATCAATTGACTGTTGATACATTTCTTTCAAATTTGGGTCATTCTGGAGTCTTCCTTTCAATGAGTAGAGCTGACCAAGGGCCAAGCCGTAGTTGTTTGGACAATTGGGTTCTGGTTCACTCCACAGCATGCGCACTTCGTACCGCTCGCCTGCAAACTTTGTCGTGCTCTCTAATAACTTTTGAGCTTGCTGCTCTTTCTTTGATTGACTGACAATAATTATTTTGGAAGCATAAGTTTCTATGTCCCACCATGATTGGATATTTGCTGCCACTTTCACATCTTCTGTGGAGGCGAAATGACAAACACTTTCACTTTTCTTGCCTGTCATGGGACCACTGACTACCCATCCCAATTCTGTTAAGACGGCGAAAAGCTCACTTCATGTTCTAATCTTATACTCCACCGGACGATGAATTTCGTAGGCATCTTGTCCAAGTATGATGCCTACTTTCATCAAGTTGAATGTTCTGTTAGTGAGAACATTCAAGTGTCGGAAGTTGTTCTTCAGTTCCTTGTAATCATATGTCGTGTTTCTCAGAGAGCTTGATGGGTGCGCAAACGCTTCAATCGAATGCACCTTTGAATGCAGTCCCTTTAGTGTGATAGGAACCTTCTCTGACCTCAAATCTTGCGTCCCATGTATGCCAGCCATGTTCAAGATAACGCCGTGCCTTTGGCTTGTAGTTGATCCTTGTCACTTTGATTGATGAATGATACTGTTGACCCACTGTCGAGGAAAGCGTTGGTAGTCAACCTGTTACCGCCGCTCTGAACCGATATTGGAACTATTTGAATAAAATTAGTAACTTGGTTACTCTGGTTGATTGTTGCTGCGCTTATATGAACTGCGTGACTACCCTCGTCCATTTGGTTTTCTGAGTGAAGCAGTCTGTTGTGCTTTTTAGTACATCCATTTATACCACACGGGTGGACTTTACAATCTTTCATTGCATGCCCTTTCCCCAGACATCCATAACAAAAGCGTTCTGTTCTCACTGCTGCATAGCGATCGGTGACATTCATATTCTTAAATTTTGGACAGTTTCATACTTTATGAGTACCATCCGCCAGTGGACAGTTGCTGTTTTGCATTTGCTTAATTTCTTTTACGTTGGAACTGGAACTGAAAATTGACGTCTTCGAGAACCGTCTCTCTCCTTTTGTATTGCGCGTGTCTTAGAATCCCTCACGCACGAATGCCATTCTTGATAGCAATTTATCAAACATGATCATATCGGGCCAGTCCTTGTCCTTGTCTTCAACATAGAGTCACCATTTCTCTTTGAGTATCTGTGGTAGCTTATCAACTGCCTTATACAACTTTGAACTTGATTGCAGATAACCAATTTGTTTGTACTCTTTGAGCACGTTTACAAAGTTAGAGACAATAACCGAAAACTGAATCAGGCTTGCTGAGTCATGAGGCTTCACTTGATATGTTTTTCGTAGGCTCTCAAGCTTCGGATCTATAATTACATGCGATCTTCCGAATTTCTTTTCTGGTATGCTCCAGGCAGCGCTGTAAAACTTTCCAGAATATCCTATTCCCGAGATTGCGAAATTTGCTTTGCCTGTTAGTAGCGTTTTCAAGTGGCTCATTTTCTCTGAATCGGGAATCGTGCGTTTATCTACTGTTGTGATAAACATGCTAGACCATTCAGTCCACTCCAGCGGGTTTCGGTCAAAATTATTCAACTTCAACTTTGGTAAAATGCTACTGCCGGAATGTCCAGTGTTAGCGCGAATATTACTTTGTGCAACACATCTCTGTCTTCAACACTTGCTGAGCGATCCCGAGAGCTCAGATATCGTGAATAATGGCTGTCTCCACTCCGTTCTGGGCTGACATCAAAGCGGGTTTTTGGTCGAGTTGGTGTTTGTGTTTCGTTCATCGCATTGGCACACTCCGAGACATCTCTCCTTTTTGAGATCCAATTGAAAGGCGACTTGTCACGAGCATTCGTTGACTGAGAACGTACATCATCCTTCTCCAATATTGTGATTTGCCGTTTGCGCTTTAATTCTCGCTCCCTTTCCCGAAGCTGATGTTGCATCTCTATTTCTCTCATATGCATTTCTAGCTCAAGTTTCTTTCCCTCAAACTGTGTTCTTTCGGTTTGCAATTTTGTTTTGAATTCATTTTCGAAGTCACTCATTTTTTATTCAATCCTTTTCGCTGAGAATGTTTCCGAACCGTTCTCTAGACCTTGATTGTTTGATTTTTTGTTTTGCGTAACGGTGTTCAGTGTCCTGTGGCTTGTGTTGTACTTCCCTTCTGAGAGACAACGTTTTTGATCAATTGGCAATGAATCAATTACTGGCGGTTCTGCTTCAGATGCAGAAACAGTTGAATGACTTGTTGATTTGACATAATTTTCTCTCCGTGAATATATGGTAACCAATCTGAGTTTAACATTTGTAAGAAATTTAGTCGTTCGGCTTCGTAACGTTCAAACAATTCGGGAACTTTAAGAAGAATATTTGCTCGCTTCCGCAGAATAATTAAAAGAGAGTCGTCACGCTTCAGTAGCTGTTGATAAATCGTCTTGAGTTTGCTTGATCTATCGTTGTTCCTGATTAGCTACTGGCCCCCTTGAGTTTTTGCTTCGAGTTGTTCTTGGCAATTGCTAATCTGTCTGTGCAAATTGTCTTGACTCTGTAACGGAGTCACTTTGTCTGTACTTTGGGACTGCAGCTTGAATCTCTGAATTCTTAATTTAAGACTTCCATGTGCGAAACCGCGGAATTCTTAAGATTTCCGTGTTGAAAATTGCGCAACTCTTAATTTAATATTTCCTTGTTGAAGGTCGCGAAATTCCTAAGATTTCCGTACTTTTGTTTATTTGCTTTAATTAGGCCTTGCTATTGGACTTCTAATGCACTTTGCCTAATTGGCTTTGCGTTGTTGAATTGCCTGTTGAGCTTTGTTATATTCGTTGATGCCTTTGGCACTTCACTTGTTGAGTTGCACAGCAGTTTGTTTATCACAAAGAAAGTTTTACACAACCAAGTTTGTTCTGAGTGGTTACAAAATCTGTCCGGATACTTCGTTTTCGCAGTTTGCTTTTGTATCTGTATATCCGTTCTGTTGTACTTACCGTTGCATTAACTACTTTAACTAACTTAGTTTTTTTTATCAATTGAACTGGGTCCACAGGTCACACTATACGATTTACCAGCTCAATCATTCTGATGAAACAAATCAAAGGCAAAAATATATGCCTGGAAAGCCAACTGAAGATTGCAAATCAGGACACAGAAAAATTGAATTCACTGTTTGAGACGCTTTCGACACAAGACACAAAATTTGATAGAATATTGCTCAAGACAAATTTTGGTATCAGGACACAGTAATAATTTAACAATTACACTGCTCAAGTGTTTGGTTTTGGCAACACGCTGTAACGAATATACTGCTATATTATTTCAACAATTTTATTGCTGAGTTTATTTGCTAGCTCGAGTTGCTGGGCTGACAAAACAACTTGTGAATTCTTATTTTTGTTATGTTTGTTAACAATTTTTTCTGCTTACGTGGCATACGCGGCTGTTTCTGATTCGCTGTACACAGTTTTTTCGCTAAGGGGTTGGATAATCCGGATAAAATTAGAACGCAGTAATAGTTTTTGTTCTACGCATTTATTTGGATGTGTTTTGATTCTGCGCTGAATTTTTACTTCCTACGCAATTTTGTTATTCCTTAAGCTCAGCTCCAACACAAAAAACCAAGTGAAGAAATATGTCACCGTAACAGATTGACTATGTTGGCATTCGAAAACACGATTATACTTCAATTTGGACTCTAGTAGATAATTTGTTAAATAAATGACCATTCAATTGTTCAATAACGTTATTGAACAACTTGATGCATTACAGGCAAAATGAGTAATAATGCTGGAAATTTCTCAGAAAATTTTGTATGAGGGTCAATAACAGACCCTGATGTCGTTTTGCGGCTAATAATCTTGGAGTGGCTATTAAAACTTGAATTACGGCCTCACTAAAACAAAATCTGAAAATAAACAAAATGGACAAAAGTGGTGCGATCATAAAAGAAAAAAATATCAATTTTTTGACAAAAAGTCTTTGTTCGGAGAAGCATCAATTTATATCGCGCATGTTTTTGCCGTTAGCCAAAGTTTTGCAAAATCTGCACAAAAAATAGGTTCGCATGAACTCCTTGAATTCTTTTTCTTGAACACGCAGTTCTTGTTAATGTTGTTGATAGGCATATCAGATGACAAAAATTATTGTCTAGAAACCTCTCATCCAAAAATGCTTTGTTAACCCCAAGGCACAAAAATTGGGGCTTCCGGAAATTGAATGCCTCTTGGTTACAGTGATAACCTGATATGATTTGTGATGTTATGCAAATCAGAATCAGCGGTGATGAAAGACGCACAAAGTCATACTTACTTTTCCTACATCTCGATTGCCAATAAAAGTTCTTTTCTGTAAATTTTTTTGACAGAAAACTTATAATTGAACAAAGAGACTTCCTTCAATATTATATCAAATTACATACTTCGTCATTCTTGATTACGTTTTCAGGAGATGCTGATCAATAAATCAGTATTCAATTATGATCATGTATTCGAATGTGTTTTTTTTTAAAAATTTGTGCAGATGGTATGTGAGTTTGAGAGTCGCCATATCGATAGATGAGAGAAAACAGGATTTTGCAGAAACTGTCAGGTGGACCTTGTGTGTTAATTTTTGTTAATAATTTGAGTAGCCCACAGTTGACTTATCCGTCAATTTATGATGCGCGAAATGTACGTTTGCCGCAGTTCTCCATCCACTGAGTGACCTCAGTATATTATTCCACTCATAAGCTGGTCGTTCAATCACACAGAATCAGGCGTATTTTGGCCGGCTAGAATAATTTTAACGGATTACTTGCTATTCCAAAAAATCTATTGTGACGGCATAATTGGGCTGAACAGCCAGAAAGAAAGACTTCATTGCTAGAGTTACGATAGCTTGTTAAAGTAGCAAGAGACGTTTTGTGCGTCCAACGCAAAAAACCTTCTTCACACACACACACACACACACACCAAGCACTAACACACACCACACACTAACACACACACACACACACACACACACACATACACACACACACGTTGTTCGATAATGGTGTGGTCAGAAAAGAGCGCCTAGCAATACTAGCTAAGCTTTTGTGTATCATGCTTTTGAGTATAATATGGAAGCAAATTGAAAATCTAGAGTTTGCTTTTCCTGTGCGTTTTCACAAAGATCTGGTTTGTTTTTGTTAGCAAAAGTTTTTTAACTTTTGATTTCCGTCTTAAAATTGAGCACTTGAGTGAATGGTTAAATACTGTTTTCAATGAAATAATTTTTTTTGTTCAGTCAATTTTGGCCGACCGATATATTCATCGTAGAGAATTGTGAGTGGTATCATTAAAAAGCCCGTCCAGCTTAGAATACGAAATTAAAAATTTTGTTCAATTTTCGTGTTTTACAGTGGGGTTATCGAGGTTTAAATTTTGTGAACATGCAACTGTTTTTGTTCACATTTTCAGTAATTTTTGCTAAAAATTGGCAGAATTTCGCTAATATAATTCAAAATAATTTAAAATGTTTAACGGCAGAGTGTTGTTCTTTACCGTTAGAGATAGAGGAGCGTTGGTGAACTGTTTGATTGAAATTTTTTGGCTATCTTTTTGATAAAATTTTTAAAATTCAATTGTTTTCATCAAAAATGGCACAAAATGTGCTTTTTTGGTCCACTTTGTTAAAATTTGCCAAACTTAGTGACCTAGAAACCTTAACACAGACTCCCTAATTGAAAAATGAACGCTAGTTGCATTTAGGCGCCGTATGAAAGTGTTCTGGATTCAAAACTTTGCAGTTTTTTGCAGGTTTAACTCGATAATTATACAAAATGCATCTTTTTATTCAATATTTGAAGAATTCCACTCAACAATTAGTCTAATTTGCAGATAATTGGAACACTTGGTCGGTTTGCTGCGCGCGCGACAAAATTAAGGAGAGATTTCATAATATCATGGACTCTAAGAATCAGAGACTTTTTGGTTTTTTTTGATGCTGCATTTTTTCAAAATATTTTATTTGTTCTTTTCAATGTTAATTACTGACAATATTTTTTATTTACGGCTCCGTTAATGTCAGCTCTAATTTGCGTAAATGTGAGGTCAAATGTAGATACAGTTTGTTTTCAGAGAACCAAAGGGTTTTTATGTCTTTGAGGAAGATTTTTGGTGAATTTTAACTGAATTGTTGACTTTTGCCTTCAATTGTTGATGATCAAAAATGATGATCAAAGAAGACGTAAATGAAGATGTCATATTCTCGCGATTAATATCTTATGGTTAATCGCGGTTAAATTTAATGGCTTCAAAACTGTGGTTTCGTAAAATAGGTAGTGAAACTTATTAGTTCAGCTTGTATCTAATGTTATCATATAGTCCCATGATTTAGTCTCATTAATAACAGTCGCAATTATTTTTCCAAGTAGTTGCAAGACAAACTGTCTACTCGTTTAGCGGAAAGCTTTTGTGGGCTAAGAATTTTAAAAATATTTATTTTTAATAAAAAAGAGATAGATTTTTGAGATCTTCCAATCTTATTTCTGTTAAATTGTAGCTAAGCATCTCTATATACAATTCACATCATTTGTCTTATGAAATACAATTCGCTCTTCATAACGGTTTTATGATCCTCAAGTGGTCTTTCTTCTTGAAACAACCAGTTTTCATAAAACCAATTTTCGTGAATTTTGCAAATTTGCCCCTTTTTTGTAGGTTTTTGTTTTCTTTTCACAGTATCACAATAATGGGCGTCATTTTACTTACAAATGTTGTCACCTGCAAAAAATGCAAACGAAGATTCTTAATGTTTTCAGTGATGAGCTTAATATTTAATTGATTGTGGGGACATCGTTTTCGTGCATAATTTTTCGTGCATTTTTTTCGTTTTTGCCAGTATTTGTCGTTCTGTTGTAGTCGTATGACATATCCTGGATAATAAAAGCCTCAGTTGCTCTCTATTGAGGCATAAAAAACTCTCTCAATGATTTCATTTGATGCGCATCTCTCAATGATTTCTAATCAGTTCGAATTTAATTCTTTTTTTTTTTAAAAAAAAAGAAATGTTTTAATAAACTTTTGCCGCTTTTGCTCCTTTCTAGCCGACTTGTTGCCGATTCGCATTGAGGACAAGTCCCATATTTTGTTCCAAAAAGTACCGGTTAATCTTCTTGTGTAATTTTTATCTGATGCCATTTTTATTAGGTTATTAGTGGTTTTCAAAAAATGGACAAGGAGTTTTAGTCGTAATTAATATTTGTAACTATTTGATTTTTATTGCCGTCTTTTCTGGTAGTCATATTATGGTAGCCACAGGTCTCATAGGCTCTCTAGAGTAGATTTTTTTATTCTTTTAGTAGTTTGTTGTACGATATGTTGATATGTTAATTTTTTTTTAATCTCTTCCTTATTTGTTAGACAATTACGTGAAAAAAGTAGATGAGCGGGGTCGGAACATAATGTGCGAACGCACATTACCGAGCCTCCTTGTTGACTTAGTGTTAAATGAATTTCTATGTTTGAAGGATGCAAAAAGCTCTCTAGAAATGTTTCTGTTGTACAGATCCGATCACCAAGCACTAAATAATTGGAGTGTTTTGTGTTATTTAGATTAGCTTGCAATTTCTGCATTTTAATTGCTGCTTTCTGATAAAAAAAAGCATCTTTTTGATGAGAGTTATAAATTGTTCAACAAGTAATTTCGCCTTCTGGTCAAATTTTTGTTTACTTTCTAGGGTTAAAGTGTTTTGTAGACCAATAAAGCAGTTTGTTTATGATATCCGATATCAATTCATAAACTTTTTGAATTTTTTATAGTTGATATCCACGAAACAGTTGTTGGCTCATCTGTTGAATGTTGATTTGGGTTGTCTCAATTATAACCTGTAAACAAACGCATAATGTTTGCATTTTTACCTTTTTTTTAAATTAAGTGTTCAGTATCGGTTAAAATTGACTAAGCAGGCTCAATCTTTGGTCATATTAGGCACAGAACGTCAACTGCTAAGTTGCGAAAAACTTATAGAATTCATTTGTTAGTTATAAGACTTTTATTTACAAAAAAAAAATTAAGAATTTTTGAGAACATTTATATCACTCAGGTGAGTATTTTGCAGAGTTTGTAATTTAAAGGTTTCGTCATCGAGCACTTTGCGTGCGAGTTTCTTCATTCATGGACACGTATTCAAATCAGTTTTTTGTAGTTCCCGCAGGTGGTAGATAAACTTGAGAGATGACAGTGTGTCAAATGAGGGCAGAGAAGCCACGAAATTGTAGAAATTGTCCGGTGGTCCTTGTGTGTGGCTCTTTATTAGCATCCTGAACAGCTCGCAGATTGCTTGTCCGTCTATCAGGACTACGTAAGGTGGAAGTATGCCAGAGGTCTCCATCCACTGGGTGACGTCACTCGTATTCCACTCATGCACCGGTTTTGTCAAGCTCACATTAGGAGTCTTAGTGACGTCTACTGAAACACAAAGCTATTATGTAAAACACATAGAGTTTATGTATGCTTGAATAGATATTTCATATGGAAAAGTGCGCATTTTTTTTCTAAAAAGTATCAATTAATGTTTCAACATGGGGGAACATATATGTCAGGCAGGTTTTCGGTCTTTCGCCAAAATAGTGAATTTTGAATATTGAAATTTGAATATAACTAATCCAATTCCAATTGAGGACAGGAGTTCCAATTCCAAACAAATCCTGTTAGAACTTCGATCAAACTATAGTCTTAAACTTAGTGAGAATTAGAAAGAAAGTTTGACTTACCAGATTAGAAAGACAAGCAATTTGATTTTGATCAAAGAAATTATATAAATGAATCGTCAAGAAATGGTGCTGAGAATCAATATTCGGTTCAAATTGGTGAATCTAGATAACTATTATTAGAGTTAGATTAATTGATGTAAAATCTTCCCAGCATGTATTAAATGATTATGATGATATCTCCGGAAGTGTGAATGAATTCTCAGCAAAGTGCAAATGCATTCCATTTATGGTTCCCTTTGCGACTGATTTGCAGAAGCAAACCATATTGGGTAACCTTTGCGACCCCCTCTATAAATCACGGTGCTAAGATTAGTTTTGTATTTTGACTTTTTCACACTGATAATGGGTATATATACAGCTGATTTTTGAGTCCTTTTTCATCCCCAAATTCAAATCACCATCTTGATCTTATAATCAGATCTCTCCTGTAAATCTCTAAATTCTACTGTAAAATATCATTTTGTTATTCTCTCATTTTTGAGAAATTAATTCTTTTACTTAGTTAAAAACGCTTTTTATTCCGCTTGCGAAAGTCCATAACCCAACAGGTTATGGGCCCAGCAATTTTTTAAGTCATAAAATTAATTTCCAAAACAAAACTAATTTGTTGTTAACAGTCATAATCCTTTTCTGCTGAGTACCTTTTCTTTTCACAACTGTTTTGCCTGCTCAAACTTCAATGGATCAACAGACAGTGAAGCTGCTGACCTACACAGGAAAGGCACAGGACTTTCCAATCTGGAGCACAAGATTTGTGGCGATGATGCAGACGAAGGGACTCTACAAATCACTACTGGGGACCGAGGAGCAACCCAATGAGCCTGCGCCACTGGCCAATGGGGCAACCAATGATGAAAAGAAGAACCACAAGGTGCTGAAGGATGCATATGAGAAGGAAGTTGCAGACATCAAGGAGAAACGAAATAATGTGTGGTGCCATCTGGCACTGACTCTAGATGCAACAACCCTCATGCTGATGAGACATGACTGTGTGGGAGATGACGGCATTGGAGATGGAGCAAAGGCTTGCAAGCTTTTGCAAGAGAGATTTCAGAGTGTGGAGACGCCGACAGTGGTGACTTTAGTGGCACAGCTTGCTCGACTGCAGCTCGAGGATTCTGAGGTTTTGGACAGCTTCTTCATCAGAGGACAGGAGTTGCTCACAAGGCTACAAGAAGCAGGGGAAGCAGTCTCAGAGACCCTCTTCAACGCCTTGGTCCTCAATGGTCTGCCAATGAGGTATGAAAGTTTTGTAATACAGGAAAGCTTCAACCCGGCAACGAACTTCACAGAGTTGAGAAAAAGGCTGCAGAACTTTCATGAGAGCACGGTGCAGAGACACAAGGGACAAAGTGGTTCAGTGGCACTGGCAGTGAAGCGTGACTTCAAGAAGGGACCCAAGAAAGGAAACTGCTTTGTGTGTGGGATCCCTGGACACTTTGCCAAGGACTGCAGGAAAAAGGAGACAGCACAATGCAGCAAGTGTGGTGAGAAGGGTCACCTAGACAGGGCATGCAAGAGACAAAGAGATGGAGGCAAACATGATTCAGTGGCAATGGGTCCAACATTGGCTACACCAGACGAGGAATGCTGGGCAGCTCTTACCCAGTGGAAGACAGCAGGCATGCTAGTGGACAGTGGTTGTACAGATCACATAGTGACGAACATCGATGCGTTTCTGGACTTTGTGCCCATTCAATCAGTGGTCAGAAATCCCAACGGAGAGGCTTCCAGAGTGGTGGGCAGAGGCTGTGTGAGGATCAGCATACCCTCAAACAAAGGGGAATTCCAATGCGAACTCAAAAATGTTCTCTGTGTGCCGGACTATTCTTCAAACCTCCTATCAGTCTCAAGATGCACGGAGTGGGGACATAGCTTCACTTTCGAGAGAGGAAACAGCTGCATGAAACTCCAGAAGGGAACTCGGGTAAAACTAACACAAGAAAATAATTTGTTTTACTTACCCTGCAGCGTTCTAGAATTCAAGATGAGTTCCAACAGCGTGAAACTTGACAGTGCAAGGAATCTTGGTTAAGGATCAGAAACTTGGTTGTGATACGAGGAGAAGAAAAATGCTCAGCAGAGCTGATGAGAGGTGTAAAACCTAAGCTTCCAATTAGTATATTATCTATTTTTGGTTGCACAGTCTTCATGAGGAAGAGGGACAGAGAAGTCAGCAAACTTGAACCCAAGGCACTGGAAGGAAAGTTTGTGGGTTACACTGAAGGAGAAAACGGATACCTGGTGTACATACCCAACACACGCAAGGTGATGGCAGTTCGAGATGTGATCATCAAGGAGTCTGAAGTGGGCTCAATCCCTGACAACAAAGAAACGGCTGACCTACTAGATGATGGGTCGGAACTGGGAATCTGGCACCCAGATGATGGTCATCAAGACGATGACAACAGAGAACGACAGGACACATCTACTGCAATAAAGGAGGAGTGGCATGACGCAGGGAGCGTGAATACACAAGAAACAACACTGAGACAAGAGGCCTCGGATGTTGGAGAAACAGCACTAGATGAAGGATCTACTGCAACAAGAGGGAGTCACAGAGACTCAGATTCACTGGAAGACAGTGACACAGAAGACTTCTCACAGTTAGTGACAGTTGGCTTCAATGAAGATGCACTGGAACACGCGGACAGAGCAGAGCCCAGACGAGGGACACGAGCAAGGAATGTTCCGCAATTTTTTGGAGAAGTCAGGACCCATCTTGCTGTGACTGAGGGCGACTATGTGGAACCCAAAACAGTCTACGAAGCCAAGCAAGGTGACGATTGGGACCAGTGGCACCGGGCAATGAAGGACGAGGTCAAGGCACTCCAAGACAACGAGACTTGGAACCTAGTGAGACCACCCACAGACAGGGACGTCATACCAGGCAAATGGGTTTACAAAGTGAAATTGGGACCCAGTGGTCAAGTGGACAAATACAAAGCGCGCTATGTGGCGAAAGGCTTCAAACAAGTGGAAGGACAGGACTACTTTGAGACTTTTGCGCCTACCTGTAAGCCAGAGACATTCAGGATTCTACTTCAGCTATCAGCGAAGCAAGGCCATGTGATGCACCAATTTGATGTCAAGACTGCTTTCCTGCACTCACCAATCGAGGAAGAAGTGTATCTGGAACAGCCACAGGAGTTTGTAAAACGCGGATCAGATGGGGAGAAGTTAGTATGTCGACTAAATAAATCAATTTATGGTTTGAAACAGGCTGCTAACAACTGGTACAAAGAGCTGGCAAACTTCCTACTGAGACAGGGGTTCACCAGAAGCAGGAACGATCACTGCTTGTTCACAAGATCAGAAGCAGAGGATCACACCTTCATCTTGGTCTGGGTTGACGACATCATAGTAGCATCAAGAAGTATGACAGTGGTCTCTGATGTCAAGAAGGCACTAGAAGCAACCTTTCACATGGAAGACAGAGGGAGACTACACTGGTTTCTGGGTCTAAGAATCAGACGAGAAGAGGGCAAAGTCACAGTTGACCAAGAACGCTACATAGAAACAATGCTTGAGCGGTTTCAAATGGATCAATGCAAACCCTCAAGAACTCCAGCTGATTTGAATTTGAAACTTAAGACAGCACAGAACGGAGACGAAGAAGTGGACCAGAGGATCTACAGAAGCTTGGTTGGATCACTTCTGTATCTGGCCAAACAGACGAGGCCAGACATCATGTTCACAGTCAACATTCTGTCCAGACATATGAATGCACCTGCCAATCAACACTGGATGTGCGGAAAACGACTTCTGCGATATCTTCAAGGTTCAAAAGGTTTAAAACTTACTTACACAAAAGAGGCTAGTTATGATTTAGTGGGGGAAAGTGATGCAGACTGGTCTGGAGACGTGAACGACAGAAAATCAACAACGGGCTATTACTTCAAGCTCAACGGACGTGGCGCAGCACTCAGCTGGGGTGTCAAGAAGCAGGCCACAGTCGCTCTTTCTTCATCAGAAGCAGAATATCAGGGCATGGCAGCAGCAGTTCAGGAAGCACTCTACCTGAAACAACTTCTAGAGGATTTTGGCATCCAACAGAAACGTCCAATAGCATTTGGAGAAGACAACCAAAGTTGTATCAGACTCTGCCAAAACCCAGTCATGCACAAAAGGAGCAAGCACATCAAAACAAAGTTTCACTTCATCCGGGACAAAACGGAGGATGGGACTATTTCAATTCATTACGTTCCTACAGACAAAATGGCAGCGGACATCTTCACAAAGTCCTTACCCGTTTCGAAAGTGGAAACATTCAGAGCAGTTTTGATGGCAACAGACTCTACGCAATCAGCTCAAGTCTGAGTGGGGGTGTTAGAACTTCGATCAAACTATAGTCTTAAACTTAGTGAGAATTAGAAAGAAAGTTTGACTTACCAGATTAGAAAGACAAGCAATTTGATTTTGATCAAAGAAATTATATAAATGAATCGTCAAGAAATGGTGCTGAGAATCAATATTCGGTTCAAATTGGTGAATCTAGATAACTATTATTAGAGTTAGATTAATTGATGTAAAATCTTCCCAGCATGTATTAAATGATTATGATGATATCTCCGGAAGTGTGAATGAATTCTCAGAAAAGTGCAAATGCATTCCATTTATGGTTCCCTTTGCGACTGATTTGCAGAAGCAAACCATATTGGGTAACCTTTGCGACCCCCTCTATAAATCACGGTGCTAAGATTAGTTTTGTATCTTGACTTTTTCACACTGATAATGGGTATATATACAGCTGATTTTTGAGTCCTTTTTCATCCCCAAATTCAAATCACCATCTTGATCTTATAATCAGATCTCTCCTGTAAATCTCTAAATTCTACTGTAAAATATCATTTTGTTATTCTCTCATTTTTGAGAAATTAATTCTTTTACTTAGTTAAAAACGCTTTTTATTCCGCTTGCGAAAGTCCATAACCCAACAAGTATCAATTAATGTTTCAACATGGGGGAACATATATGTCAGGCAGGTTTTTGGTCTTTCGCCAAAATAGTGAATTTTGAATATTGAAATTTGAATATAACTAATCCAATTCCAATTGAGGACAGGAGTTCCAATTCCAAACTAATCCTGTTAGAACTTCGATCAAACTATAGTCTTAAACTTAGTGAGAATTAGAAAGAAAGTTTGACTTACCAGATTAGAAAGACAAGCAATTTGATTTTGATCAAAGAAATTATATAAATGAATCGTCAAGAAATGGTGCTGAGAATCAATATTCGGTTCAAATTGGTGAATCTAGATAACTATTATTAGAGTTAGATTAATTGATGTAAAATCTTCCCAGCACGTATTAAATGATGATGATATCTCCGGAAGTGTGAATGAATTCTCAGAAAAGTGCAAATGCATTCCATTTATGGTTCCCTTTGCGACTGATTTGCAGAAGCAAACCATATTGGGTAACCTTTGCGACCCCCACTATAAATCACGGTGCTAAGATTAGTTTTGTATCTTGACTTTTTCACACTGATAATGGGTATATATACAGCTGATTTTTGAGTCCGTTTTCATACCCAAATTCAAATCACCATCTTGATCTAATAATCAGATCTCTCCTGTAAATCTCTAAATTCTACTGTAAAATATCATTTTGTTATTCTCTCATTTTTGAGAAATTAATTCTTTTACTTAGTTAAAAACGCTTTTTATTCCGCTTGCGAAAGTCCATAACCCAACAAGTATCAATTAATGTTTCAACATGGGGGAACATATATGTCAGGCAGGTTTTCGGTCTTTCGCCAAAATAGTGAATTTTGAATATTGAAATTTGAATATAACTAATCCAATTCCAATTGAAAAAACATATAAACATAGATATTATGTCTGCTTGAATAAGTATTTCTTTTGAAAAAGAGCGCATTATTTTTTTATATATATATATATATATATATATATATATATATATATCAATTATTGTTTCAACATTTTTCAGACATGTGGGAACATACATGCCAGGGAGGCTTTTTGGTCTTTCGCCAAAATATCCCTTTTTTTTACCCATCGTTGAGAATTTTCGATTTTAACCAATCGAAATTCCATTGAAAAAACAAAATTCGCAAACTGTGTAATTTAAAACAGATTAATGATCAGAAGAATCCCAAAAATCAACAAAAAAATTTTTGAAAAAACAAACATTTGAAACCAATTATCTCAGTTCCTAATTTATTTTCATCCCTTATGCCCTTTTAAAATGATCTTCTCCAGTTCTGTGGAGTTTAATTAAGCTAACAGATTAAAAATTTGACTCAAGGCATTACACGAAAAAAGGAAATAAATTCTTTGAAAACAGAACCTAAATTCAAAAACTGTTTATCACTACTTCATGTCTCTAGCAATTATAAGCAACTTGGAGTTAGCCTTGTCCATTTCCATTTAATAAGATAGGCTTCAAATAATCTAGCTTTCATTAGATCAGAAAAAAATACACTTCCTGTGAGTTTATTTGCTATAAAAAAATCTTTACAAAAGATTTTTATATATTTTTTTCCAGTTTAACTTCGAAGCGTATTTTTGTGTTGGGATGAAAATAAAAATTTTTGAAATTGCAGAAACGCATAACTATTAAGTTATTCACAGGTTTTGGTGAAGAAGTCAAACTAAACTTTTCTTAAAATGATGAAGGACGAAAGCTTTTAAAATTTTATAAGTCATATGTATTGTCAAGTAAAATTCTAAAAGTTTATAATGTATAAATTTAATTTTTTGAGAACAGAAAAATGCTTGGTGTAAAACTGAAAAGCAAAGGCTGGACAGGGCTTTGCAAAACTATAATAATTTTGATTTCACAATAAACTGAAATGGAAACTAATTTTGATTCATCCTACATCAATAGCTAATTTTGATTTAATTGTCTTTAGTTCTCCAACGTCTCAGTTGGCAAAAAAAAATTACAGAGCAAACAGATATACAACTTTTTTGTGAAAAAAGCCGTAATGTAAATGAATTTTTCGATCTCTGTTCCCTATACTTCTCTCAAAACTAAAACTAAGCTCAATTTTACTACTTTCGTAGATAAAGGGTAATCTGAATTAGGCACGTTTTCCAGAAAAAAAATTAATAAGAGCAGAATGGACCAAACTATTTTAGGATTTTTTTCAAAATTTTAAATTACAAAATTTGTTTATGTTGTATTGATTCGGTCTTTCCGAGTCATTGCAAAAATTATGAGAATTGAAAACAGAAATTATGAGGAATGAAAACACTTATGAATTTCTAGACGTTTAAAATTTAGTTCATTATGTTTGGCATTTAATTCATTATGTTCCATTTAAAGATGCAGCCAATGTAATTAGAAAGACAGTAAAACAGTTTTTGAAAATTTAAACAGTATTGAATAATACACCGAAGTTTTCGTAAAAAAACAAATTTGACAAAACTTTTCATCTTTTCTTTCAATTTGTTGATATCCAGGTTTGGTGGAAGAGAAAAAATTCGTTGCGTTGTACTTTTTGTCTGTTTTAAAATTAGAAAAAGTAACTGAAGCTTTTCTATGATCCTCGGAATTCTTACTTTGTTCGGATTTTGGCTTAGAAAATTTTTTGTCTGACAATAATTAAAGTGTTATTTAATCTACATTATTTTCAAAACTACTTTAAGAACATTAAATGGGCAAAAGTAGAGGAAGGCGGTTTTTACGCATATTTTTCATTTTGCAGAAAAAAGTTTTGCCGAAAAAATTTTTAATAAGATCAGAACGGACCAAACTTTTTATAATTTTTTTTTGAAAACTTTTAATTATAAATTTCTTTTTATGTTCTATTGATTCAATCGTTCCGAGAAAAAGCTTCTCGTTCAATATAGTCATTCATTTTTATATTGCGTTAGAAGGACAACAAAACAGTTTTTGAAAACTTAAACAGTATTGAAAATACACAAAAGTTTTCGTGAAAAAACAAATCCAAAACTATTCATCTTTTCTTTCAATTTGTATATATCCAGGTTTGGTGGAAGAGAAAAAACGTCATTGTGTTGTAGTTTTTTCTGTTCTAAAATTAGAAAAAGTAACTGAAGTTTTTCTATGATCCTCGGAACTCCTACTTTGTTCCTATTTTGGCTTAGAAAATTTTTTGTCTGACAATAATTAAAGGATTATTTAATCTACATTATTATCAAAAATACTTCAAGAATTTTAAATCCGCAAAAGTAGAGGCAAGGCGTTTTATACGCAATTTTTTAATTTTTTGTTGACTATTGGATCCTTCAAAATCAATCAAAGACTTTTCGCTTTCAAATCGGCAGATCGTTTTTTTCATTCTACACAGCACAGCATTCCAATAAAAATTGCATTTTTCTGACCTCCTACAACCGACCAATATTAGACGTTGGCATTCAAACGCCTTTGTTGTTTTGGGGGAAAAACGCTCACTAATGGGTTTTCAGTCTTTTAAATGGTTGTGTTAAGCTCTAAAGTCTGATCAAAGTCTGATTAAAAAATGATTTATTTTTTAAGCATAGTGATGACTAGTGATAAATAGTTACACAATTTATGTCTGTCAAGAGCTGAGTAGCGCGTTTTTTTCTTTATTCCGACAATCCAAAGAAATTGAATCTCTAGTTGCAAATTATATCTTTTTCGACAAGCTTCAAAAGTTCTTTTGGAATAATTTGTGTTAAGTAGAGAATACGCCAATTCTCTTGTTACCGTAGCCTGGTTCTTTAAACAAAAAGCGACCTGGATCATGAAAGGTTGTTTCAGTTAAATCTGTGCAAAATTCTTCTGTGCCAATTAAGGAATTTCTTCAAGTTCTGGTTTTGGTCTTTTTTGAGAACCTTGTTATTCAAATCATTAGAGATGAAAACAAAGACAATGTTTCAATTATTCAAGAACAAAATCGTTTAAACCTTCAAATGAATCGTACATAACAAAAAATGGATTTCTGGTTATCGTAAAATTTGAATGTTGGCGTTAATACAATCGTAATTGCAATCTATATAAAGTTTTATCTAAACTTGGGCAAATCAGAAGAGAAAGTTTTTTTTGATTTCGAGTTATTTGTTGCAAATATTTTTTATAAGCTGTTCTCGTTGTGTTTTTGGATCACATTCAGTTTTTCGTGACGTTCAAAAACTTTATCCTTATTTTGGCCCCCAATTTAAACGTACCAAGATGCAGCCCATGCACTTAAAAAATCTAGAGAATATTTTGTGAAACCTAAAGCGAAATCAGAGCCCAATAAATTTGTAAGCAAGTTTTTGTTTAGTATCCTTCATTTTCAATTATTGACTTCCGTTTTCTTAACTGCAGATCGGATTCTTGATTCTGATAGATTTTCAGACGAAAGATGCACATTTTTACTCTTTCTGGTGTCAACGAGTTTTAAGAGTCGACACTCGAACGCTGTTTTTGTTTCTTTTTGGGATAATGGACGGAAGTTTTCGAATCTTCAGTCCTTGCAATGGTTTTGTTGAGCTCTAACGTCTGATTAGAAACTGGTTCAAAAACATATATGTACCAAGATAATTATGTACCAATCTTTCTAGAAGAACTTTATCAAGCTGATTGTTTTTGATTTTTTTTCACTTATGGACAGTTAGAGTTGAGTAGTAAATTTTCTCGTTTCGACAATTCGAAAGAGCTCATACTCTCATAGCAAATAATTTTTTTAGAATAGTGTTGTTTCAGTCAAATCTGTACAAAATATTTCGGTACAAATTTAAGAATTTAATCAAATTGATGGTTTTATCCTTTTATTCAAATTATATGCCCACCAACCGGGGGGGGGGGGGGGGGGATGACGTCAAAATTCTATTAATATTGTATAGAATTGTATAACTTGTCAGCGCAATGTCAGCATGAAAATATACCAATAGACATAAAATTAGGATCATTCGGGTCATATATTTGTCTATAGAGGAACGACCTGCTCAAGGGGTAACATTAATCAATAACCAGAAAATGTGTACAATTTTGATTATTTTAATATATATTCCTGATTAATGTGAAGGCATGTAAACTTTAACCTTTCGGTTATTTTATTAATTTACATGTTTGGAAAAAAACAATCGAACATTATAGAAACCGTACTAAAAAGTGAATAATTTTACTATTTGCTTTACTGTAAAAATTCTCACCTGTGCCACCATTGGCGCCAATATGCAATAAAGTAACTATAAACGTTAAGAAAAATGCGAAATGTTTCATTTTGTTATCTTGAGCAAGTTGGAAACAACTAGCGGGGAAAAGAATTGCTATGTTTATGATTTTGATTATGGACAAAACGGGTCTCATATATTTACGTGTGAAAACACACAAAACTGGAAATTCCAGGGAATGCAAATAGTATGAACGGTTGTCCTCAAATTTCCAAATATGTCGAAGTTCTGGCTTTATTTCTTGTTCATTCCTTTGAAAGCTAAACAGAACAAAACTTTGCGATAATTGTGTTCTGTATAAGTTTATACTCAAGCATATCCAAACTGAAAGATATTTGGTTTAGCAATTCCTGACGTCTTGGCAAAAATGCAAAAGTTCCGTTATTACTATAGTGTCTTAAAGAACCATTCTGCTGTGGAGCCGGGATATATATATATATATATATATATATATATAATATATATATATATTGTTACCGAGTAAACTAAGAGAACAACGCGCTATTTAAATAAAGCAGCGAGAAAACTATTACGTAATCTCTTAGCCATGTAAGCCTTAT